>NW_010244618.1:0-35403 GCF_000690775.1 Eurypyga helias | reverse complement strand
GAAAGTTTCACATCTTTACAGCTGTACAGGGATAAAGAGGAGCCAAATTATCAATACTGATAATCTGCCCCTTTGGTTTACGAGAGTAAATTCCTGGGTATTTTTGCAGTATGAGAAGACTTGCAGCTGCAGAGGATGAAGTTCAAATGCCCTGTTTTCAGATAGAGCTTTCCATGGCCAGGGTCTGGAGCACAATTCCTGTGAGGAGCGGCTGAGGGGCTGGGGGGGGTTCAGCCTGGAGAATTGGAGGCTCAAGGAGGCCTTATCGCTCCCCACAACTCCCTTAAAGGGGGTGCAGAAAGGGGGGTGTCAGTCTCTTCTCCCAAGTGACAAGTGATGGGACAAGAGGGAACAGCCTCAAGTTGTGCCAGGGGAGGTTTAGGTGGGATATCTGGGAAATCCCTTCCCAGAAAGGGCTGTCAGGCATTGGAAGGGGCTGCCCAGGAAGGGGGGAGTCAACATTCCAGGTGGGATTTAAGAGCCGTGTGGATGAGGTGCTCAGGGACATGATTTAGTGGTGGCCTTGGCAGTGCTGAATGGTCAGACTTAAGGATCTTAAAGGTTTTCTCCAACCAAAAATTCTATGATTCTGTCACAATTTCACCATCACAGTGCTTTAACACACATATTTTCAGATGCAGGTGATGATTTGGGGCATTTTAGATGATGACGTTTTGTTCAGAAATCTTCATTCTCAAAAAGCAAATTTTTGGTACTTTCTGAAGGTAGGGCTCCTTTAAGTTGTCTTGTACGTGACACCTAAAATTGGTAAATATTTTATTTCATTACGAGAATAAATTTGGCGTAATAATGAATTTGGCATAATAATAAATTGTTCACAGCATTCAGGCAGTATTCACACTATTAGCTAGAGAAAAAAGATGCGATGCAGCAGACTAAAATGATTCACACAGGCTGGCTGAGTTAGGACAGTATTAGGATCCTCATTCCTGATGCAGTCTTTACAGTGCAGCATAATAAAATTCATGGAAAAAATCCAAAGTAAAACTGCTGCAACATCCATTCTATCTGTGAAGCTGCAGAATCTGCATTGCTACATTTCCCATAGTTGTGTACGTATTTTTTTCCTATTTTTGGTACTTGGAATCAGTTGAGACTTGTAAGAAGAGCATGTGAAGAAGCCGAGCACAATTTACAATGCAGGTAGCCACAAAAGTAGGATTTTGTATCAGAAACACATAGCCATATTTTGTAAGGTTGCTGCTGAATGATACCTTCATGGTTCTCAGTATCTATTTCCACCTATTCCATCTTCCCAAGCTCACAGGACTTCCTCTGAGGTTTGCCATGCCTTGGAGGAATATAAACACAAACGTTAGGTTTAGTTTACAGGGTGACTTTCGAATTCAGACTGGGAGAACGCCTGCCCCTTTTTGCAGCAAGAAATACCTTTGTAGCCCAATAAATATGTGGGTTTTACCATCCCCAGCAGAAGGCCACAAGCTTTGTCTTGACCCTGTGTTAGTGTTATTGTAACTGGACTGATAAGAACTCTTTGCTGTATTTTGATGGAGTTAATTAGGCTAACAGCTTCCTGGCTCTCTGCACGTGGTGTGTCTCCTTTGCAATTAATAAGATTTAGGGTGTAACACCGCGGCCCATCACAGTACACTTTCTAGCTGGGAAGATGAGATACCAGAAAGCTGCCATCCCATCTCAACTGGAGTGGTGCTGGCTGACAGGGCAGGGTGGGATCACCATGGATGAAAGCCTGTTATATCAGCCCATCTGTTACATATCCTTAATTAGGGTAATCCCCATGCACTCATAAAGGGGAGTTTCCCCATCCTTGCTGTAATTTTAGGTGTGTTTCAGAGGAGAGTTCCTCTTTCCTGGATGTCTTCAAGGCCAGGCTGGATGAGGCTTGGAGCAACCTGGTCTAGTGGAAGGTGTCCCTGCCCATGGCAAGGGGGTTGGAACTGGATGGTCTTTAAGGTCCCTTCGAACCCAAACCATTCTGTGATTTCAATGCATAACATTGCAGGAGACCACATAGGTGCACGGAAGCGCAGTTCACAGCAGCTTATACCACCAAAAATGATCCAAGCTGTGTGTTTCCGAGCACTGATTTACGGCAGCGGGAGGAAGACGTCAGCAGCAGTGTCACCGTTAGCGCTACCAGGCAGTTTGTCCCCCACACTGTGGGATATAAAGGCTCTACAACCTCAGTAACGTCTCCCTGGCTTCTTCCAGCCTGATTTGTGAGCTTGGTGCGGAGTGTTTCTGGTTGATATGCCGCATTCCGTCGCCTGTTCTGCGCCTGTGTCTGAAGATAATTTTGTCTTTCGTTAAAGCACGGGTCCTTTGATCTGATAGTCTGTAATCAAGAGTCGTAGAGTGCCTTAGACTGTTCTTACAGCCCCGTTTCGTACAATTATGTTTACAGAACTGATGCTGCTCCTAATGTACTGCGTATCATCTGTGCAAAGTAATTATAGGATAATAAAACTGACACACATACGAACATAAAATGACGTGTTCCAGGGTCAGAAAATAGTTTTCCCAGTGGCAGCGCAGCCCTTATATGTCTATGCTGTGTTTTACAGCAACCTCACTCACTTTATTAGGCTAATGAATTATCTGTGTTTTATAAGGATCAATCTGTGGACAGAAACCAACTGTCTGGGCAGGAGACATCGTCTGTCAGTAATTCCTCACTTCAGGTTTTAAGTTCAGGAGTTAAAAAAAAAAGTCATGCACCAATGGGACTACACAGGGAATTAGTTTAAGTAGTTAAATTAGTTTAATTTGGAAGGATGCAATTCCTGGTGTCAGAAATGGTTGAGGACATTGAAGCAAATACCCTCACTCTTTTGATAGGAGGAATGAGATCCTTAATGGAGGTACAGCATCCAATTTGTCCAAATTTGCTGCCTCCAGTGGCACAGCATTGTTGCTCGGGTTCCGTTATGATGCAAATCCATTTTCCTCATTAGCTTGGACCAGACCCTGAATGCCAAATGAGGTGGATGATCAGAGGCAATTCAGATACCTGCTTTTCATCTGTGTTTACTCTGGAAGCTGTTTCTCTTTTCCCCAAACACTGCAAGCATCTCTCCTTGTAAAACGGGCCAACTGAGCCTCATCTCAGCCCTTCAGAGAAACGGTGGTGGCTACTGAATTTGTGGTGTAATTTCCCTGCTGTAAATCTCTCCAAGGGCATACGGTAGACTTTCCATCCTTTCTGCAGCTCTGGCTCTGCAGGCAAGGTGTGCACTTATTAATGACTAGAGCCTGGAGCACAGCTGGTTCTTTGATCACTTTTTCTTCCCTTCCTAAATAGCGATATTAGCGTGCCCCAATTGAGTTAAGTTCTTCTGCCAACTCACTAATGATTGTGATTAGCTTGCAACTGCGTGTAGCTTAACGTTGCCTGGCTTGATTTGTAACCTCAATCTCAGAAGTGCAGCATCCTTACGTTGGCAGCTATTTATACACAGGGTTGTTCCTGTGCAAATAGCTGTAACTCAGCAGCATGGACACCGTTAGGCTGGGTGCGGGATCCATGGCATGAAAGCTGCCGAGCCCAAGGTTAGTGAGAAAGAAAAGGAACTGTGCTCAGATTGCACTCTTAATATGTATGTGTGATTGTTTCCCTGTGTGTCTTAGAGTGATTTGTGTTGTGCATACTCTTGTCTCACGATGTCCATGCGATTGAGGTTCAGACCCAACCCAGCTCAATAGCATCTCAGGTCAGCTCTGTGGTCTACATGAAAATCAGTAGGGATCCCGCTCTGCTTATTGCAGGCTACTTGCACACATGCAGAAAAATATCACTGACGTACATTATTTGATCCCTGAATTGACAAACATCAGCAGCTGAATTAGCTATAGTAACTCAGATCACCTCGGAGGTCCCTCTGGGTCAGATGGAAAAGTACCAGAGGTGCTGCCATATCTTTTTACTGGAGGTCAGTATATTAATTCTCTCCCTGGGGCTCTCAAACCAACATCTTTCCCCCTTTCTCAGTTCCCTTTGCAGAGCAACAGGTATTCATTATGACAGGCTGATAAGGAACAAGAATCTTCAACAGAGGCTTGCTTCATATTTATTTATTTGCTCGTTCCTCCTAATTCTGACGTTGCCCTAGGCTTATCGGGTTTGTCCTTAGAAGATGGAAAGAATAGGCAGAGATGGGCTTGCTGCATGGTATAGTTACTCCCTAATCACTAAGGAAGAGAAGAATTTAGAAAAAGTGATGATGTACTTAATGACCATGTTTTTTTCCCTCAAACCAAGACCATAAAATTGTTATCCTCATTAGAGAGCTCTACAGTTGCCTTCTTAAAGTGACTCAGCACATTAATGCTTCCCTCCTTCCGGGGCAATCACCCCCCTGTTTGCTTCAACCATGTGTTTTATGGGTCCTGGAACCTTCTGGGCATTGCTGTTCATACCAGGATGGCAGGGAGTCTCAAGAACCTCCCAAACTAAGTCATCATCGGTGATGAGGAAGGCAGAAGAGGAACCCCTGTGATTGTAGCATGGGTCTGGCTGATTCCCTCATTGACAGATTTGACCATTGGGCAGTCTGTGTGTTTCTTGGGTCTGCCCATGACTTGGCTACGGAGACGCTGTGACCTTAGGAAGGACTTTATGTTCTCGTTTCTAGGCTTGTTGCACACATACATGCTGTTCTGGGTGTTCAGCCATGGCTACTCTTTGCCTCAGTTTCCTTACTTATAAAATTCTCCTCTTTTACTTACACAAATGTTCTGTGGGGTGTGAGTAGACTTTCACCACCAGTGAATTTGGCTCTGCGTGACAGGGCTGCTTATGGACTTGCAAGGACACAGGGCTGTGGGATGTTACCATCCTACAACCGGTAGTTGAACTGGACCTTCTGGGATGGGGAATGATAGAGCAGCTTTGGTGGGCACCTGGCCTCCTGCCAGGGTCAACCCTCGGCCGTTCAGTGTCTACAGCAGGACGTCTAAACTTGGCCCTACGTGCTCCTGGAGGCAGTAGCTCCATCAAGGCCTGATATTCCAGGACATCCCTAGGGGAACCCTGGAGTTCCAGTCTCTTGGTTTGGGCTTTTCATTTGCCCCGATGTGTTTTTGGAGTAACCCCTGATTTAACTGATTGGCCGTACCCCCGTCGGCACACCGGAGACTGCTCAGTCTGTTGGATGATAATGAAAGATCGCGCCATGTGTCTGCTTATTTAATGGAGTGTCAGCACACAGCAAATAGGAAGTAATTGGACTGACAGACACAGAGCCAGTTATTAGGCTGTTTGCTATCTGTCTGGGAACAGCAGAGGAGCAGAGAGGTGTAGCAAAGCTAATCTGATAGTGTCTGTTGTTGTAAGCGCACGCAATCTGCCACACCAAATTCACGGGCTTGGAAACCGCTGGCTGGTTGGAGTTGTTCCTCCCTGCCGTCCGCTCCGAAGCCATCCTCGCATTCGTATTGCAAATCATTATAATGCAATCTAACAAAAAAACAGTTTGCATAAAGATGGTGCCCATTTATAAAGCTGTCACCACAGCTACTCTATTAATAGAGTCATTTTAAAGATTTATAGTCAGCATATGTTACTTTTTACAGGGGCCAGATTGAGAGCTGTGGGGTTTGAGCACGAAAAATGTGCCACCAGATTAGATTTAAAAATAATATGAATAATAAGCTAATTTTTACAAAGCTGTTGTGCTCAGGAGAGAATGGGAAGTTGCGGTGGGGGGAAGGCGGGTATCATTACGTTGCAGTGGTGGTCAACAAACTGAATGTGATATGGCATGAAAGGAAATAGGATTTAATAATACAAAAAGCTAAAGTTAGTGAAGTTCATCTTTCAGATCAGTTTGTGTGATGGGATGACATTACATAGTTCTGTTAACATCTATATCGGCGCATGATGCCGAAGTGTGTTATGCGCATTTAATGTCTCTGTGATGGGCAGGAATTCTTTTAGAATTGACTGTCAAGGTTGTTTAAAATTATGATGCTTTATGTATTTTCCACCTTGCACGACACCGAACACATCAGTAGTGGTGAAATCAGCTGACTTGGGAAGCAAAGCTCTGCCGTTACTTTTATAGTTTGTTGGAAGTAGAAGCAGTGGGATCCTACCAGCTTGACTTCATCTCATGGGCAGAAAGTGCCTCTAAGCCTAGACATGCCCTGGGTTCACGTGAAATAAATACCTCACACAAGTTCCACAGAGAGATTGATTGACCGTGGTTAGTACATTTATCTTCTGGCTTCTGCAGGATTGGATTTAAATTACAAATGGATCGACAGTGGGTAATTTAGTTCGGTGGTCATTTTGGATTATCATCTCCATCACGAAGCAATCTTGTATCTTTGAGGCAAGTGGCATGCTTTCCTCACCGTCAGTCTAGTTTTGGGCTAGAAGCCTGTGGTTTCAGGGACTGGAAGGGAGAGATCTAGTGGTGCAGAGGATGGGTGGTTATAGGACCTGGGTTTCCTCAGTTTGATATAAACTAAAACCCCATAGAATAATATTTATTTTTTCAGTGACCAGTGGTAAGGTAGTTGCTCTCCAAAACTGTGTTTCAGGCCAAAGGTGAAGCACGTTGCCGTGGCTCCTGAGCTGCGCATCACAGCTCTGCTGTTCCCACTGGCTGGAGCTGCAGCGTATGGGGGATGAGGGGCTGGAAAGCTGCCTGGTGGAAAAGGACCTGGGAGTGCTGGTCGACGTTGGCTGAGTGTGAGCCAGGCTGAGTATGTGCCCAGGTGGCCAAGAAGGCCAATGCCATCCTGGCCAGCATCAGGGAAATTGTGGCCAGCAGGAGCAGGGCAGGGATCGTCCCCCTGTGCTGCCCAATGATGAGGCTGCATCTCGAATCCTGGGGTCAGTTTGGACCCCTCCCTGCAGGAAAGACCCGGAGGGGCTGGAGCATGTACAGAGAAGGGAATGGAGCTGGGGAAGGGGCTGGAGCACAATTCCTGTGGGGAGTGGCTGAGGGGCTGGCGGGTTCAGCCTGGAGAAGAGGAGGCTCAGGGAGACCTTATCGCTCCCCACAACTCCCTGAAAGGAGGGAGCAGAAAGGTGGGGGTCAGTGGGGGTCAGTCTCCCAAGTGATAAGCGATGGGAGAAGAGGAAATGGCCTTAAGTTGTTCCAGGGGAGGTTTAGCTTGGATATTAGGGAAAATTTCTTCCCAGAAAGGGCTGTCAGGCATTGGAAGGGGCTGCCCAGGGAGGTGATGGAGTCACCATCCCTGGAGGGATTTAAGAGCCATGCGGACAAGGTGCTCAGGGACATGGTTTGGTGGTGGGGTTGCAGTCTTGGGTTAACGGTTGGACTCGATGGTCTTAAAGGTCTTTTCCAACCTAAAGATTCTATGATTTTACATTTTCCCTTTACCTGGATGAGCACAGTTGGGGTTTGTCGGCATCTTTATGATCCTATACCCTCCTGCAGTTTTAAGGATCTCTTGTTTTGCAAACATTCATTGCTTGTTGTGATAACGGCAAAACTGAGGCTCTTTGTATCCGAACAACCCCAAAAGGATTCTCAATAAATTAGGAAGAGACAAAACCATTTGACGACAGGTTTTCCGCTTCCAGCCTCACATTGTAAAGAACCTGTACCTGCTCAAAAGGATTAAAAGGAGGTTCACGGCATACAGGGAAGAAAGCTACTTTATATTTGTTCTCAAAATGAACTCGGAGGCCTCACAGAGTAGTTAGGAGTCTGTAGGGGGTGAGCAGAACAAAAGTGGAAGTCATCTCTCAAAAGCGCCCGCGCAGGTCGGGCTGGTACGAGAGCGCGTTACACGCTGGCCCGTGTCGCTGCGCACGCACGGGCACGCACGCAGCTCCGCCGAAACGCGGCCTCGTCAAGGGGAGCGAGCATAACCCGCTGCTCGACCGTGACATCTGAGAGGTTTTTGTCTCGGCGCTGCAGGGAGAAAACCTTCCTCTTAACAAGATGCCGCGGAGGGTCTTGAGGATCTGAGCAAAGCTTGGGTTTGATCTAAAAGACCTCAGCGAGGATGTGGAGCAAACTGAATTTGTCTGCTGTAGGGGGGTGAAAGGTCAGTGCCAAGGGATGGCTCTCGCAAGGAGCCACAGACAGTGCGTTGCTTTTACATCCCATCCTGTGCTGTATGTACTGAAGCCGCTGTTCTCTGCTTTATACCAAGGTGCTCTCAGGGAGAAGGTGTGATTTCTCTGATGAGATGTATGCCTTGTAGGTTAAATAAATTGCTCCAAAGCCCCAAATCCTTCCGGTGTTTTTATGGGCTGGGAGTTCAGAAGGGAATGAAGAGGCCAAACCACAGCTGCGTTTCGGTTGTAGAAGTCTGCTCTTTACTCAGTGTTTGTTAGTAAGCATTTTGTAATGTTTGCTGCTTAAAATGTGCTCTTTGGGATGTTTTTTAGGTTGGTTGCGGAAAGGTGTGTCAGAGTTCGGCCATGTCCCAGCTGTGTTTTCATGCACAGTTTGGGTTCAGTTTGGATCAAGTGTAGTATCTGTTCTTATCAGTTTAATATCTGATAAAAAATTAATTATTGCCCCCAATATCAGAAGGATATTGACCAGTTGGAGCGAGTCCAGAGGAGGCCACGAAGATGCTCAGAGGGCTGGAGAACCTCTGCTGTGATGAAAGGCTGCAAGAATTGGGCTTGTTCAGCCTGGAGAAGAGGAGGCTCCGGGGAGACTTTATTGCAGCCTTCCAGTACCTGAAGGGGTTACAAGGAAGCTGGGGGGGACTTTTTACAAGGGTCTGTAGTGACAGGACAAGGGGTAACAGGTACAAATTGAAAGCGGGGAGGTTTAGATTAGATATCAGGAAGAAGTTCTTCACCGAGAGGGGGGTGAGGCACTGGAACGGATTGCCCAGAGATGTTGTGGATGCCCCATCCCTGGAAGTGTCCAAGGCCAGGCTGGATGAGGCTTTGAGCAACCTGGTCTATGGAAGGTGTCCCTGCCCATGGCAGGGGGGTTGGAACTAGATGATCTTTAAGGTCCCTTTCCCACCCAAACCATTTTGTGATTCTATGATTCTTGCTTGCTGGTTATTGTGAATGATCAAAATGTCAAGCAGTCATTCTGCCCCCGTGATAAAAGACGATGCATTGCTAAAGCAAAGTTACTGATCACTTCCTAAGGAGAGAGGCAACATGGAAAAATGGTGTGGAAAGCAGATCGAGGGCCATCAGGACAGGGCAAGGTGAGGAGAGGCCTGACAGTGAATCCTGTAAGTGGGTGTCTTCTTGCACAACCAAGTCACGATGACTTAGTGCCTACCAACCGCATGTTCCTGGCCCTTTATGGATGCCAAGTAAACTACGGGCCGTGCTTTGTTTCCAGGTCAAACAGGGATAAGGACATGTCCAACCGCTTACCCCAGCTCGGCTGCTAAGCCATACCTCCGCGTTGGAGATGATCTCTCCGTACCAAGCAGATGGGCGTCATTTTGCCCACTTTGGTCTAAAGCGGAGGAGTTGAATCACATACAAGATACTGCCCAGTGCTCATGGAGAGAGGGTTAAATCCCCAAAATCTCCACCAGCGACTGCTGCCATAGCTCCAGCTTGGGTTGCTTTCCCTGTAGCACTCAGGATTCGTATTTCGGGTGCATCTGCATTAACAGCATGAGCTGGTGTGGTTCACACTTGAGTTACTCCTCCTCTGCCTGCCTTCACAGAGAAGCAGCTGTACCACATCTGCTCGCAGAGGGACCTGCTCCTGGGTCTTCCAGATGTATAAATGCTATTTGCAGATTTGTGGCGCTGGTAATTGCTCTGTTTCATCTGCAGAAAGGGAAACAACATTTTTGCAAGAACAGTGTCTAGAAATAGAAGAGGAATAAAGTTATGTTTTTGCTGCTGTAAATTCACAGGCCAGTGGTTGGTTTTTTAACTCTGCAGACTAACACCTTTACAAATTTACAGCTAGGTGAAAAATCTACCCAATTTCTATTTCTTAAGTAACTTAGCCCCATTCCAGTGGTCTCTATAGTATATTTTCCCTTGTTTTGCCTGCGACTGTGACAGTGATACACGTTTCATAGCCTTCATTTCACAGTAATGACACTGAGTTATGGCATTTTGTTCCTTCTGAAACTCGGTTTCTCGGAGAGAGTCATAGAATCACAGAATGGTTTGGGTTGGAAGGGACCTTAAAGATCATCTAGGTCCAACCCCCCTGCCATGGGCAGGGACACCTTCCACTAGACCAGGTTGCTCAAAGCCACATCCAGCCTGGCCTTGTACACTTCCCGGGACGGGGCATCCACAGCTTCTCTGGGCAACCTGTCCCAGTGCCTCCCCACCCTCTCCTTCAAGAACTTCTTCCTGATATCTAATATAAACCTCCCCACTTTCAATTTAAACCCGTTCCCCCTTGTCCTGTCACTACAGGCTCTTGTAAAAAGTCCCCCCCCAGCTTCTTTGTAGCCCCTTCAGATACTGGAAGGCTGCAATAAAGTCCCCCCGGAGCCTCCTCTTCTCCAGGCTGAACAAGCCCCATTCTTGCAGCCTTTCGTCATAGGAGAGGGGCTCCAGCCCTCTGAGCATCTTCGTGGCCTCCTCTGGACTATCTCAAACTGGTCTATGGAGTCACAAAACTCCAGGCTGCTCCTTGTTCAGAATTATCATCTTTGGAAAATCATGCCTCACTATTAGCCGAGGTTTGGCAGCAGAAGGAAATGCAGCCACTTCCTGAAACCCGCTCACACCCTTGCAAGAGATGCTAGAGACCATGAGATGTGAGCATCAGTCCGACTGCCACGCCAGAAACCTTCCATCTGGTGGGCTCCTGCTAATATTTGCAAAGCATGAATTGCCTCATGCCAGCTTTGTCGAGGAAATCATTATTCCTTGTAGATGAGATTTACCTCTGACAAGGTGAAAACGAGAAACGAGGAAGGGGCTTTGCGGGGTGCACCCACATCACCTCTGCTCGGCTGGATGGGAGCAGAAGGATGCTTTCATTCATGCCCGTGCTGGTGGGTGTTAATGAAGATGTTCAGCTACAACAGCAACCCCAAAACCAAATGAAAGCGGTTTTGAGGAGGGGACTGGAAACGTGGGATGCTCTTCAAATTGCACAGTTGACAAGGTTGTAATTAGCACGTTAAAATTTGCTTCCGAGGTTCAACCTCCCCAGCAAAATGCCACTGTGGTTCTGCTAATGCTGCTTATGGTTCTGGCTCAGTGAGAGGCATCTGATCGTAAGGTATGAGATACGCATTTCTGTACATGCTGAAGCTTTAGATCCAATTACTTCTGTCTCTGCATCTTGTGGTTCAAATACCAGCCCATATTCCCCTCTGGAGATAGCAGAGGAAATTGCACCTGGTCTGTCCTGAGATAGTTGCACTAAGTCAGAAAGTTGTGTTCTTCAGGTGATAGGTGAGCTTTAAATAGCAATAATTTTAGAACAAGGTGATAGCTAAATTATAATTTAATCTTCTTCTGAGTGTGTGCAGTGTTTGTATTATCTCAGAGGCAACAAAATACTCATTTTTATATTACACCTGCATGGGTATTTCTTGCCTCAGTTGCATGGATGAGCAGCTAGAACACAGAAATAACTTCTTTAAAGCCCGCATTGTTTGGCTCCTGTTAAAAAACAAAAGTTCTGGACTCTTTCATCTTCCAGGGCTAAAGCTTTCAGCTCTGTGGGGACATACTCAGAAGCCTTTACACAAACCAAGAGTTATATGAAGTAGTCAAGTGATTTTGATTGAGGATTTCTGTTTGGGTAGGGAAGGGACTGAGGTGATGGGGGCTGACAGTGTAATCTGGCCATTTGCCTGAAACGACCCGTCAAACTCAGCTTGGTGTTGCGGACACCAGTCTGGCTGGAACTGCCAGTTCCTTGTGTTAAGCTGAAACTTTAATATTTTAGTGAAAAATGCCCAAAATCTGTTTTTTCTTCTGTTAACAGCACTCATTTTCCTTAGTTGTTACCTTCCTGGATGGTTTTAATGCTATGAAGTAGTTCAAAATAGGAGAAAATTAATGCTTTTTGTCTGATTTTTGCTAAGATTTTAAATGCATTTAGCATAACTAAACCTCCATTGACTATCCTAGAGCTGTTTACAATTTTTTAATGCTAATTATAATCACATTTTGGGTCACCTGGAGAAGAGCTTAAACCTTCATTCGTGCTGTTGCCCCCTGCATACAGCTCCTTTTGGAGTTACTTCATACAGAAGCAGCTCTGTTATCTTGCACGTAGCCACAGTATTTATCGGCGGTAAGCTCCTCAGTGAAATATCAATCCTGGGGTAACTGATAATGCAGTCAAAATGATGCTCGGTAGTCAAGTTTTTCTGCAAAATAATGTGTTTTCTGTTATTTTAGTGCCTGTTTGATTGGTCTTAGGTAATAAATGATCTCTGGTCTATGTGCTGCAGTGAATTTTTTAATGTAGCTGTACTCTGTTCTGTATGTGCGTTGTGGCTTTGAGCAACCTGGGCTATGGAAGGTGTCCCTGCCCATGGCAGGGGGGTTGGAACTAGATGGTCTTTAAGGTCCCTTCCAACCCAAACCATTCTGTGATTCTATGATTCTGTGGTCTGTAGCTTTTGGTCTGGGAGCATCGGTAGGTCTCGCTTTGTCAGAGGAGGGAGGTGTCAGAGGATGGACTGGACTGCAGGATGGCTGCGAAGTTGGTTTTATTCCAACTGGATTGTTTTGGGAAATGAATATACTGAAATATAAACCAGTTTGGTGGCACACAGTTGTTGAAATCGCCTCTTTGCCTGGCCACATTATCACCAGGGTGATAAATCAGGAATCAGAGCTGTGCCTTGTTGGTTATCAAAGAGTTCGGCAGGAGAACATCATCTTTGGCTGTCCCTTTTGTTGACCCGCTCCCAGAACACCCACTGTTAAGGTGGGAAGGCTTTCTGGATGGGTAATGGACAATGTGGGATCTTTCAGGTGTCTCTTGGTTTGTATGTGCCTTCAAACCTTCAAGAACCTATAGTCTTGGATATTTTCCCTCTGATTTGCTTGAGTCTGAACAACCAGTTTGGGATTTGCTGTTCTGTCAATAACCAGTATCCAGTTCAAAGGATTTCTGATGTTTCCTTAATATTTCCTTGTTTTATGTAAGCTTTCGAAAAGGTTCAGTACTTGGAATTTTTATGACTGAGAGGGAAAAGAACAGTTTAGGATCATATGAAAATGAAACAAGCTGAAATGTAAATTTGGACTGACTGTCTGTAAAAATTTTCTTAAGAAGATTTTGGAGTTTTAGGGTTTTTTGCTGTTATTCATTTGTTTGAGGATGGAATTTCAGAGAATATTGTCATCATCATTAAGAAAAGTAGTTGATGTTATGCCCTTTCAATGAAATGTCTTCAGTGTCCCTTAATGATATTTCAGAAGGCAACTGATAAGAAGGAGACAGAAGAAAGCCTAGGGAAGGTGAGAGTTGTAGGTTTCTAAATCAGTCCGTATAGCTTTTTGAAGTCTTAGAGTTTTTATTGCACACCTTCAGCCTGGGTAAGACAGTCCTCGTAGCCAATTAAGTTGCAAGTTAGAATGAATTAAATTTTCTGAAACAGTTTGCCTTTTTTTTTTTTTTTTTAATCCAAATGACTGTCATTTACAAAAAGATACTTCATTTTACTGCAAGTGCTTTTCTGTCTAAGGGGAATGCTTAATTGCAGCCGCAAATCGCCTCGAATGCTTTCACAGGAGGATAAAACAAGTTAAAAATTGTGCATCATTTTGAAAATGCAGGTTCTGAATTCAGGGTAAGATGCAGATTTATTTTTTTTCCCCATCTGCACTCTTCAAGAACTCCATCCTGGCCGGACATCTCCTCAAAGTGTCCTTCAGAGCCGTGCAGTCCTTACGAGCCTTTTTAGGGTTTCAGGCAATGACTGGGGCTGTCGACAGTGACCATTATCCATGAGCTGGTGACACGTCCCGCTCCGCATTTTTATTCAGAGAAAGCGTTTTTGCATTTTACAGGTCTGACATACACGGCGGTTATGTGAAATAAGTGTAATTGCTCAGCGTTTGGGGCATTTTCTATCCTGAAAGTTCCACCTGGCTCAGTCTCTCACGTTTCAAGAACACACCCCACAGCATGTTAACCTTTATAGGTCCTTCTTCGGGTTTTGTGTGCCAGCGAGAGGTGATTTTAAATGTGGTTGTTGATACTGTTGCAGAAACCCTACTAAATTACTACTGAATGGTTCTTTTTTGAGTAGAGTAATCGAGGCAAATGGAAAGTGAATCAAAGCTGTTCCTCCAAGGCTGCCTTTATGGCCCCTTTTTACAGTGAGCTATATCTCAAATTTCACTCTTTGGAGAGTAAAAAGAAAATAGCGGGGTATAAAAGGGCTCAGTGACAGAGCCTTTCACCATAGCAGTATTTTCTGATCAAGTTTTTGTAGTCATTTGGTTTTACGCACGTGCGGGTAGATCCCAAAC
The DNA here is from genome assembly GCF_000690775.1 of Eurypyga helias. NCBI lineage: Eukaryota > Metazoa > Chordata > Aves > Eurypygiformes > Eurypygidae > Eurypyga > Eurypyga helias. The sequence continues at coordinate 21,008 of NW_010244618.1, read as the reverse complement.
TGATTTAAATTAGCATGTCCAGACCTACCTTCCCTGGTGCTCCGCTGTATTCACATGCCAAAAGGTTTTCTCTACTTTGATTTTTATGTATTTTATACAAGTCTGTTATTGACCAAAATATGATTTCTGATCATGGACGCCGGTTCACACAGAGACATAAACGTTGATCTCTGGGATAGCCATGGGTCAGATTGCTTTTCTGACATCTTAATAGCTGCCTGGATAGCCTGGATGAGTAACACGGGTACAGTTTTGGAAAATACTCTTCAAATATTTTTTTAGATGCGGTGAAACATTTTTTTTCTTTATAAAGACAGAATTATGTTTGAGTGAGTTAGCCAGCAGTATTTGAAATTGAAATAAATAAATAGCACAGCTTGTGACTGTGAATGTGTCTGCCAAGCAGAAAATAGAGAATATCTGTTAGGTCTTTAATGCCACCCAATACTTCCCATTTCAAAAACTTCATTTTTAGTTTCTTGTAGTTTGGCTGGTCTTTAATCGCCAGCTGGAACTAGATTTTTTTTAGAAAAATCGGACTAAAATACTTGTTCTTTCTGAGAATGAGAAGAAGAAATACATTGTACGTGTTGGCAAATTCTGGTGACCTTTTCTTTGTCTGGGAATTTGCCCCTTCACGTTTCTCAGTAAGAAGAACTGTTTTGAAAAGGGTATGCCTTCTGCCATTCCTCTGAAAATAGACCAAAGTTTGGGTTAGTTACACACCACTGAAGATGTGCAGAGCTCACACTCTCCTAAGAGGTTTCTATTTTGTAGCAGCTGAAGTTCCTGATGGACACAATTCCATCTATAGCTAAGCAAGACCAAGCCAATGCAAGGACCTTGGGAAGGTGTTGATTCCTGATCCAAGGACAGCCTCTCCTCACAACACTTTTTGGGCTTCCCCATACCTGCTGGGCTCCAGCTGCGTGAAGGAGGATGCTTCCTGATGTAACTGCCAAGAAGAGAGGAGAAACGTAGGATGAACAAACAAGTGGGATTGAGAACCAAGGCAAACGAGAACTGGTGGGTAATTTCCTGCAAACGGGAGTCATATGAAGAAATGAGAAGGCAGGAGGAATGAATCTTGGAAGTGGTGCAGACAGCCCCGTGGCACCGCGTGGCAGAAGCCTCTCACTTGGTGTCGCAGTGACTTACGCAGATGACAGTTGGCTGCTGGTGCGTGTCACTCCACCGGTTACGCGGCAGAGAGTGGCAGAGTCCCAGCGCTGTGACATTTGCTGTCCAAACACCGACCAGCCTGTTCCTAGGACAAGACAAGGATCTGCTGATGAGAGCAATAGTGTGCCATTGTGTAATTAAAAATTAGACTGCAGTGTCACGCACAGCAGGACAAATTAAGGTGACCCAAGTGACTCCAATCCTTGCTTCTCCAAACTTGTCAGCGTTTGACTTTGCATCCTTAATTCTCTTAAGAAATACATAAAATTAATGTTTTCCATTAGGTTAATCTGTTCTTAATGGCATTCTGAATAACCTTTCCAATACAGAACACGCAGGGTGCATCACTGTTGCAGTGTAAAGTGCTAGAAGGATTCTTGGAGCAAATCTGCCTTGCATCTGTAGCTGGAGCCTTGCGATGCTTGCTTGGGCACCCCGGTCATGTGCCCAGTGGGGTTTTCCTCTTGGTGGGGTGAAGTTTGGAGCTGCGCGGTGGCTCCCTCAGGTGCTCCGTTTGCAGAGCAGATGTGGGGCTTATCCTGACCGGTGAAGACATGGTGAGATCATCCTTGAACCACAGCAGATCATAGCCAATCAGGTCCCAGTCATCCTTTTGGGCTGTACTAAGTGGTAATGTACTGGTATGATGGGAGTGTCAAATTTCTGAATTCTTAGGGCTGTTCCCTACTCCAAGAGATACTCTGACACCCATACTACATTTTTCTTCACCTTTTCTCTACTTCCATTTCCTTTGGTAGAGATCTTTCGATTAATGAAGACTTCAGAAATTGTGTTTTTCATTACCATTACCATTTAATCAAGCTATCCTTGAACATTCAAACCTAAATTCTCTCATCCATACCCTCTAGTCCTCCATGCCGGGCAGTTTCATTCTTAATAACTTCTTCCAGATATTGAGTTTAAATCTGCTTTTCCAAGCTCTTGACCATTTGTTCTTTATCACAAGTGTTGCTGAGCACTCATAAAACCCCCTCTCACAGAGTCATTGTTATCTAGCAGTTTTCTTGTAATCTTTTGATTACTTATGGGTTGTATCAACTAAAATAGGTATGTATTTTTGATCCTGACCAGTGTTAAGCGTAGCAGTGTTGTCTTGTGTATTCCAGTAAAGTCTATTAGAGCATGTCAAGCACCAGGACTCCGTTCTCTAATCAAGGTAAAGTTTGCTGGAGATTAAGGCACGGGTCATTAGGAGAGAGAGAACATGTTGATTAATGCCAGATACTGGGAATCAAAAATTCTTGATTGCACCTTTTGGTAGCACTGACCTTTCCTACGGCCTCGCACAAGCAATTTAGTCTCTGCTGTAGGAAACTCTTAGAAACACCATCAAGCTGTTGTGGGATAAGGAGTTGGTGTAGGTCAGCACATCTGAGCTCTGATGGTTTGCTGCTAGTTTGTAGGTGGCCATTCTCCCTCTAAATGTTCCCTTCCATTTGTGTTGGTTAGCCATTTTTAAACAGGTACTGGATTTCATAAGTGTTTAAAAGTTGTTCACGTCACTGAAAGTTGCATGTTTCAGATTCAAGCTGCTCTGTCCTTTCCCACCTGAAAGAGGTGTAATGGTACTTGGCTGCATGGTGTAAGTATTGGAAGAGTTAATTCACTTTTTTTAGTGAGTTCTATGCGTCAGAAGTGCTGCGTAAATAAGCTTGTAAAGAAAGAGTGGCAAAACTATTGGCAGCCAAGGAAAGATACAGTAAGTTAGTTTAATATGGTCCCATCAACCTCGACAACGTTCCCTTAAGGACATCAGCAGCTGTCGCTCGAAGCTGGTGATATTAGGTCTGTTATTCCACAGATAAGCTTGGTGGTGGTCTCTCTGCTCTCTTCCTGGATGACTCTGCTGTTTCCCTGTTTGTTAAAGCCGATTCACATTCTCGATCTGTGAAAGCCAGGGAATCAAACTGTCATCCTTTGCACTTCTCCCCACACGTCATCGCTCTTTAGAGAGGCAATCTTCAAACCTAACGGCGAATGGGTCCCCCACAGAAGGAATAGCGTCGTCGGCCCAAATGCGTCACTCGAGGCTGATGGGGTCAACACCACGGAGGCTTTAGGGAGCACATTGTTCAGATTTGTAAGAAATCATGCTGCTCAAGTTGACAGGAGGTCCTGAGTCAGTCTTCTGAAGGGAATCTGTCTCCTCTGGAGTGCTAAGTGTGGATGTAGAAAATTATGGAAAATTAGGCAGAGCTGGTTGAAGTGTTTGGGAAAATGGTTAGTGGCTAGGCATGTCTAATAACTGCTAACCATGCTAGAGATGTCTCATGCAAAATGTCTTTCCTAGTGAAGAAGAGGTGGCTTTCCGGGTGCAGAGGGTGTTGCTACGTATATGGGGAGATTCAAGGTCAAACACTTGTTTCTGTGTAAAACAAAGATAGCAACAATCCCAACCCATCCAGGAGTGGGATAAAAATATAAACGACTGCAAGGCACTTGCGTACGTCGATGATGAGGGCTGTGTAAAAACCATACATCTTTCTCCCTTTTGGACAGCATGTCTCAATCCATTAATCCTCCCGATACTCAATTCCTAATTATTTGGATACATACAATTCATAGAATCATGGAATTGTTTGGGTTGGAAGGGACCTTAAAGTCCATCTAGTTCTAACCCCCTGCCGTGGGCAGGGACACCTTCCACAGACCAGGTTGCTCAAAGCCCCATCCAACCTGGCCTTTTTAAAAGGAAGACTAATTTCATTGTCTTGGAGGTAAGTTGAAGAAATGACAAGGTAATTTCTAGAAGAAACTCCTATGTGTCAAACAGATGGTATCACTGAAATAAAGATATTTTGCAGGAGGAGATGGCAAACATTTTATGTTAAAATATTCCCAGAATCGGCATGCCGTTATGCGTACGCTGGAATGGGATCCTAGGATGAAACAATAACGCATAATAAAAAATACAGCATAATACAGACATACATAATGCAGTATGATATCAGCACAATACATATGCATTGCTTTTTTCGGTGATATCTCTAGACTTCGAGCAGGAATATGCTGCTGTTCAGTTTAGAGATGCAGAACCCACCTGTCGGAATCGAGTGCCCAACCCCAGAAGGAAGTTTGCCTTTTTAAAAGGATTTCTGGCATCCTGTATTTCTTTATGGGGGTTTTATGTTTAAAAAGTTGTCTTTCTACTGTGTCTCCAATAGAGCAGTCTGTGATTTTTGGACAGATAAACACAAATCCTGCGTGGGTTGTGGACTTTAACCAATTCCCCATTTTGTCTGTTTATCTCCAGCCGTTGAGTCTTTGTCTCACCAGTTGTTGGCATTTAAAGTACTTTTTTGAAGGCCACCTTATAGACCTTTTCTACTTTTCAAGCTGCATGTCGGTGCAGTCTGTAGTCATTCTTCCACTGCTGGTGCTTGGTTTTGAGATACAGCAGTGGCAAAGGCAACGCTAACACGTTTAGAGTACCTGCGTGGTTTAACCATATTGCATTCTTCCTCTTCTGTTTACCAGATTTATCCAGGAGATCGAGCATGCCATGGAGCTTGGCCCAACCAAGCAGTGTCCGCTCCGCGAGTTCCTCACCATGTACATCAAGAACATCTTCCTCAATCAGGTCCTGGCTGAGATAAATAAAGAGATCGAAGGCGTCACAAAGGCATCTGATCCCCTGAAAATATTGGCTAATGCGGATACCATGAAGATCCTCGGCGTGCAGCGGCCTCTTCTGCAGGTAGGAGCTGAGCGAACTGCCAGTGCATCCCCTGTTGTGCGTATCCAGCCATGACCTGGCTATAAATCCAAGGAGAAAAGAGATGGCCCTGCTCAGGCAGGTCCAGAGGAGGCCACAAAGATGCTCAGAGGGTTGGAGCCCCTCTGCTATGGGGACAGGCTGAAAGAGTTGGGCTTGTTCAGCCTGTGGAAGAGAAGGCTCCAGGGAGACCTTATTGCAGCCTTCCAGTACCTGAAGGGGCTATAGGGAAGCTGGGGGGGACTTTTTACAAGGACCTGTAGTGACAGGACAAGGGGTAACGGGTTTAAATTGAAAGTGGGGAGGTTTAGATTGGATATCAGGAAGAAATTCTTCCCAGAGAGGGTGGTGAGGCACTGGGACAGGTTGCCCAGAGAAGCTGTGGATGCCCCATCCCTGGAAGTGTCCAAGGCCAGGCTGGATGAGGCTTGGAGCAACCTGGTCTAGTGGAAGGTGTCCTTGTCCATGGCAGGGGGTTGGAACTAGATGCTCTTTAAGGTCCCTTCCAAACCAAACCATTCTGTGACTCTAGGATGCTGGCACCCACAAGACTTGTCTCAACACTGAGTCTGTAACTGTGATCTGTTCCAGTGTCACTACTAGTAGAGTCTTTCCTCTTCTGTCCTCTCTGTGCAGGTATGTAGGTATTCACGGGCTCTTACTTACCTGTGCCAGAGGGTATGTCTCTCTTGCTGCATATGTCAAGCTAACGGCATCTTTGCATCTTGCCTGACACACATGCCATTTTTAGAGCACCTTGTAGCCATCACAACAAATTACCAGCTTTTCTGAAATCACAATAAATTACCAGCTTCTCCTAAACCGCTACCATCGAAGTTTATTTTCGAGGTTTTCAATCATAGGTCCCTTAGAAGTTCTGTGGACACTTGCAAATCACAGAGCTGTGTGTTCAGCCTAAATACACGTGCCAAACTACCAGGAGGAGCAAAGATGAGGTCTGCTGCCTCCCTAGCGCAGCGTGTTTGTGATTGATGTGATGCTGTTCCTGCGAGGCAGCTGTATTGCTTCCTCAGCCAGATACAAGAGATTTGAGAGATTTGGCTTTGAGGTTAGAGTGTTTATATGGAAAGTGTCTTTTGAAACAGCTTTTCTGAACTCTAATGTGGCACTGATAATAGGAACAAGCCGAGTTCTCATCCCAACTACCTGGGTAACAGGGTAGTATGGGAGCCCCCCCAGAAATTCTGAATTATACGTGTTGCATGGGACTGAAAGGAATGAACTGACTGTCAGCTCTCAGTCCTGCTGTGATTTGGGTCAAGCTCTTTTAATCCTTTTCAGTTATTCCTTCTTATCTGTAAAATCATCTTTTCAGGGTTGACTAATATTTGTGAAGTTCTTAGGAAGTAGCATGCATCCCCCAAGGTTTATATGGCCACTTTCTTTCTTAGGTTGTAACTTTAAAGCGTGTGTATTATAATGATATATAATAATAATAATAATAGCTATTATTATTGTTAGTGTTTGGGGGAAATCCCTGGGATTTTTGCATGTAGGAATGGTCACTAACACTGTGCGTGTCTGGTGCCACAAGTTCTTTCAGAGGCAGAGCACAATGAAATTCCAGCGGAGAGTTTTCAGAAGTCTTTAGAGGGGAGCAGCTTCCTTAGAAGAGGGACAAAAGTTTCTTTACATGGTTTAGAAAATCTCCAAGAGTTCAAATGATGTTTTGGAGCAGCACAGCATCCCTGAACAACTTCCTTCCCATGGCAGAGCTTTACCTTCCTTCTCAGAAACTCGGTTTATCAAAACGGAAATGTGGAAGAGCGCAGCCCATTGACAATAATTATCAACATAAATTGTTTCAGCCTCAGTGTTCACAGAGCACGCACAACGTCAGATGAGAACGGGGCATTGCCCAAAGGGCAGGGTGTGTCTGGATATCTCGTGTTGAGCCCTCTTGTGAGCTGAGGATTTGATGGCACTTGTCCTTTTTTCCCTTGGCGATGCAGGAGTAGTGCTGATCGGGGTAAGGTGGAGCAGTAAAAACGCAGCAGGAGCGGTCGTGAAACAAGAGCAAAGTATTCAAAACAACTCTAGCAAGAGCAGAAGGGGGTTTGTAGAACTGGAGTGCGTTGGCTGAGCGGGATGGCAGGAGCTCAGCAGAGAGGGGCTGTGCTGGGGAAGAAATTAGGAAGTAGAGCCTCGGGTTGCGGTCATCTGCAGGGCTGGTCGTTCCTCGCCGTTGGGAGTGCCTAGGCAGAAAGAAACAGCTGAATTGTGTGACGCACGTAGAAGTCTTCCAAGACTTGATTTTCAGAACAGTGTTGAAAAAGAAATATTTTAGGGCAATTTCGGCTTCCACAAGAGGAAAAGTGTCTGCAGATTGGAACTACCAGTTACAATAGAAAGCAAACTTCTGCTTAGTCACAGCCTGAGGAGTCTGTTGACAACGTTACTTGGAGTTTGTTTTGAGAGATCTGGAAATAAATTGTTACGTTCTGTGTTGTGTTTTGTATTGTTTGTCTTTCTTTTGTTTTCTTATGAGAATTAAACCAAGGGAGGACCCAAACTCAGCCTACACAGGCATCTGACCTTATGGAGAGCTGAAAATACTTTATGGTAACATTAACAGGCAAACTTTGGAGCAGAACCACGGAGGTCGTTAACCTTACAAATTTGCTTTAGATTCCTAATGCAATCATGTGTTTTTGTGGATGTTGGCTTCATTTATAGCCATGAAAATGTGTTCTGTAATATCAATACATTTTCTTAAAGTTCATTTGGGGTTGAAGAGTCAGGATGGCTTGGAATTTTCTCGTCCAGTTCCTATAATTTGTTTCTCATGATGGATGGAAATCATTTTGAACTGGAATTATTCTTGGTCAAAATGTACATGGTCAGAAGGTCTGCCTGTTCCCGACATTATAGAAGGGTAATTTTGTGAAAGAGAAGAAAAATTGCTGCCTCTTTGAACCAAGTCAACCAAATAGCTCCCTAAAATAATTTTATTGATTTTACATTAAAAGGAAAAAAAGGCTATTTCTGCATTGACAGTGCTGGAGCCTGAAATCTTTGCCCTCATCACCTCATGGGGACGATGAAAATACAGTGTGTAGCATGTATGAGCCTTGCAGCTCTCTCCCAGCGCTGTGTTACTTGTTCCTGCCTTGTGTCATTTGTGGACGGGTTCATGGTTCAACCATCCCACTCCTTTCTATCCCGAAGATCTTGCTGAAGCTTCTGCGGCAGGAGCCGGCGCTGTGATTTGAACACGACTCAAGAATTTATCAGTTCCCCCTGCACAGGCTGATAATAGCTGCTTTTTGATAACTATCAGCACATGTTTGAACTGAATTAGCTTATAGATAAGAGGTTTTCTAGCATCCTGTGCCATCATGTCCTCACAGATGAATTATCCATTTCTGTAAAGATTATGCTTTTAAAAAAAATTGCAGCTGTCCTTTGTAAACATTGCATTTGAGTAGGAGGATGGGCTTGTTTGCCGTTCTTCCATCCTTAAATGTAAAATATTGTAAATCCCTTTCCTTTTCAGAGGGACTGAATAACCATGAAACTAATTTGTCTCAGAATTATTCTGCGTTAAACTTCATGCTGTAATTGTTTAAATCAATACGAAATTAGGCTACAGGCAGTTTCTTAGAGCCTGTTCTTGTACGGTGCATGTCGAGGTGATAAATCTCTCCAGCTAGCTGGTCACTACTAATACTGCCCTTAATACTGTGTTGCCCTGTCTCCATCCAACAAAAAAAGCGTGAGGTTCTTTGATCTTTCCACTCTTTAGCAGCGGAGTGGGATTTTTCCTTTAAAGCATCCGCGCGCCCGTTGTTTCTAACAGCAGTATTGTGTTGATGATGGGTGTGATAGTTGTCTGGCCAAGCTCCAGTGGCTGAAAATCCAGCAGAAAAAACTCCGCCAAAAGTCAGTGAGCAGCTGTTTGCAGGATAATGGCTGGCTGGAGCTAATTACCCCGTTGCCCACACTGCCTATCCACGCACTAAGTCACTCGCTTGTGACTTTCCAAGGAGACGTCGCTGGGAGCTTTGGCATGTTTTCGTCCCGTCAAATTATTGGTTATTAAGAAGAAGAATGGTCCCAGTGAGTGGCGTTTAAATGACCCACCAGTAGCGATGGGTGCTTGCTTTGGTAGCGAGTGGACGTTGTTATTTATCAGTGTAAACAATTCAGCTGTCTTTTCCGGCTGGCCATTAAGGAGCAGGCATGGCCAAGCAATTGGGCTTTTCCCATTCACAGACAAGCGTGACTTTTGAGGCAGCACCTGTGGTTCTGATTCCAACATTTATTTTTTGCAATGGCCTGATGTCTAAAACAGTATGAAGTGCTTTGAAGATGTTTTCATCTCTCATGTCGTGTATGCGTTTCCGTTGCACAGCCAAAACGTCAAGAGGTTAAGACCCACCGACTGAGTCCATGGCAGAACTTCCAGCTGAATCCTCTTTTTCAGTTTGAAATGAGAGGCAAAATTATCTCTCCGTGGGAGTCTGAATCTCGCTATTGCTTTCAATATTTCTTTAGATAATTTTTCCTCTGCGGGGGAACATTTAGTGTGGTTGCTGTCTTCTGCAGAAGATTTTACAAGGCTCCTGTGTAAGTCATCTGCAGTTGTGTAAATTCTCCACTGAGGCTGATCGTGGAGCTGTAAGCTCTATAAAAGCAATTGCTAGCTTTAGGCAAACTGTTATGGCAGTGCTTCAATTTATTTTAAAAATCAAGTTTAACATGCACTTTCAGTAAAGCCTAGGCAGGAGATGGCTTTAAGTTACACGTGGACATACTGAAGCAGGGCGCCTGGCAGGCAGAATTATTTTCTTCCTCTCCAGATCTGGTAAAGCAAAGTCAGGTTTTACAAACCATCCCACGGATGTGACTCACGTTTGACCTGAAGGAAAGTCACGTGTTTGAGGTGTCTGTAACATATTAATCCCTGCAACCATTGGGCATCCCTTCCATAGGCAGGTGCAGTCTTGTGTTGGAGTCGGCTAGAACCTGTATAACGCCTGTTTGTTCAGTGCTGAATCCAGGTTGATATTCCACATCTCTCGTGACCTGAGGCTCAACACCAATCTGGTCTTGGCCATGTGGTTTTTATTGAGAACATGTGAAGACCACTCTTCCATTTAAACAAGTTTTTGGAGAGCTGGTAAAATCACAGCTGCTCTGCCTGGGACATGCTCTATTAGAAATTAGTAACATAGAGAAGTATAAAAACCCAAGTCTTGATGGAAACCAGTGAGAGTTGGCTGCAAAATATCTTTGATCATGGTCCTGCCTAAGACCATCTACTTTGATAACCTTTTTTTTTTTCTAGTATTTACATTCCCGGTATTATAGGATTGTAATGATGTTCGTTGGAAAGGACTTCTGGAAGTTGGTCTCATCTGCCTGAACCTCTGGCTCAGAAGCAAAGTCTGGCAAACACCAGCCCGCGTCAGCCATGACTTTGTCTCAGTGAATCTTGAAGAATTCCAGAGAGGGAGATCCTCTGGACAATGATTCTACATTACTCCCCTACTGGAAAGCTTTTTCCTAGCCACAGTTTTTGGCTGCTGTCCCTTACTATGTCACATGTATGATACACAGAACAGACCAGGAGTCTTCATTTAGGTCACATATTATTTTTACTTGTGGAAATGTGAAGCCCACGTGCTGTGTAGCTCTTGCATGGGTGGAAGGCACGTTAGGTGTGAAGCAGAATAACTAATCCAGTGGCCTTCACACTTTTACCTGTGGTTGTATTTTGTTATGACTGTTCTCTAGTTTAAGCTATTGCAGTATATAAATATACCTCCCTGGTTTGTGGTGCTAGGGTCAGTCTAGGCACAGTGGTCTTGACAGTACTGGAGACGGAAGAGTGTGTGGAGGGGTTGTGTCAGTGAGTCTAATAAAAGATGTTACAGGCAAAACAGATTGGTTCATAAGAAGAGATCACCCAATCCGGTATGTCTTAGCAATTGCATTGTGCTGTCAATTAATAAATCTCAAATGTTCTTTTCAGTAATTTAGTTTAATTGGTAAAACTTGCTATTCAGAGACTGCCTTTCTAACACAGCTTTGTTTCTGTGTCTCTGTAGTGCGTCAGCCAACACTATTCCCAGGGTCCAAGAGGTAATAATTCAGGGTGAATTTATGTCATTTGCTTTGGTTGCTCAGGGTTGTGTCTGCCGGGTTATTTTAGAAGATGAGGGGAGCCAGGAAAGCTCTATTGCCAACCTTGAGCTCTGCTTTTGAGCAAAAGCGATGACCATTGCTCTGAATGTCCTTGAGAACCAGAAGCTTCAGGTTGGAAAAGCACAACCTCCTGAGCTACTGGTGCTGGAACGGGGTCAAACCATGTGTTTTCAGGCTAGGTTGGAGGGTGCAGACTGGCTGCTGTCTGTTTTGATCTTCCTGCAACAAGATTTTTTGGTGGACAAGCTGGAGAGAAGTAATGGTTTCTGACACATCTGCTGAGAGAGACTGAACGCCGTTAGCACCCTGTCAATCCCATCTTCCAAGAGCTGCCTTTTTTGAGACCTATTTGTCTTTACTGGCTATCAAGGGCATCCTCAGGTTTTGGCCTGCATGGGAAGATCAGCAGTCAGTTGAGGGGGAGGCGGATAGCTGCACAACCAACGTGGGCCCGCAGAGATCGGCTGCTCTAAGGGAGCAGAAGGGGCATTAAGCCCCCAAGGTCCCCCGTGGAAGCTGGAATGGGTGTGAGGAGAGGTCGGCTTTGCCCCTGTGTGTTTGCTGTCTCTTTCTGTTTTTTCTGGTTGTTGGTCTCATAAGTGGGACCAAAGTGGAATGAGAAACATACTCCAGTTCTTGCGTGCTAGAGATGGCCTGGCAAAAAAAAAAAAAAATTAAAAAAGAGAAAGAAAAAATAGCTGTCACTGTCTTCTCAGTCTTGAAGATTGACATCTCACTATCAGGTCCTGTCTGTGTCATTGCAATTCCCTGTACAGCTTTTGGATTAATCCTGTCTCCATAGATGCAATATCTGTTGAGCTGGTCGGGCTTTTATCCCTTTTCTTTTGCTCCTGAATTAATATGAGGTTTTAGGGTGATGGGAGAAACTACATGCGCAGTCTGCTACATTCTTTGCCACTCTTTTTTATGGGATCTTATTTGAAAATCCTGCAATCATCATGCATACGATGGTTTCTGGCTTGGCCAGAAGGCAACGGCAGTGTGCAATGATTCATGTAGGGAGGCTGTGGGAGTTGCACCAGCGTGGTGCTGGGAATGCCCCTGAGATGCTCCCGACAGCAGCGGGAGCGGTGAGATGCAGAGGAGCATCCGTGTCTTGCAGGATTAACCATTTTAAGGGAAGTTTGTTGTCATGGTATTTACAGTGTTCACCCTCACCCGGGACTGTGCGGCTGTTTTTCCCTGGCAGTTCATCGAGCTATCACTAGGCTGGTACAACCACTAAAACTTCCCTGTAAGTTATTTTATTATTAATATTTTTCTTCTTGCAGTCTTTTTTTTTTTTTTCCCCCCCAAGAAGTTGGGAGCAAACCACATGGATCCACCCCTGCCTCGATCACAGGACTTGATTGATTATTTTAATTACCAAAACAGCCCAGACGGGCTCCTTCAGCAGTAGTATTGTGCTCATAAATCCTCATTTTGCCTCACATGGCTGAGCCCACATGTCTGGTGTCAGAAACAGCCCCTCTTATCTTTCTGTCCAGAGGAGAAGCCATTTAGCTTGGCCACCCTCCTGTTTATTTAAAGCTTAAGCTGCACATTTCTCATTTGCAACCTCGTTAAGCATCCCTGGCAGGAGAGCACGTCCCTGGGATGCGGAGGCAGAGCTGGACTCCTCGTTAACCCAGGGGTGCTTCTGAAAAGCAAGCGTGCAGTCTCAGATGCAGCAGCCACAGAAGTAACGTTTCACCCAGCTTTCCTACTTTCCCTCCAACTGTCTTTTTTCCTAGGTGTTTCTTCAGTTTTCAACTGGTGTTTTGGCTTCACTAGGGTTGTTTTTGTGATGGATGACCAGATCTGCAGTGCCAGGAGGCTCTTAGCATCCACTTTGGGTACCTGCAAAGGCAAAGTCTGATGAACAGCGCTTAAAGGAGATCTGTATCGCTCCATCACCAACAGCTCTCCAGGAGTTTCTTCAGAAGTATCTTTTCACTAGGAAATTTTAGAATCATAGAATCTTTTCGGTTGGAAAAGACCTTTAAAATCATCAAGCCCAACTGTTTATCACTCGCTTCTGCGAAACACAACAGAGTAGTGTAGAGTTTGGGATCTTAGTTGGGCTTTTTTTGACTCTACACACATTAGCTCAAGGTTGAGTCTCTCTGTCACAGCAGCACAGATTATTTTATACCTTCCCTCTGCTTGGTTTGCGTTGTGAATCCAGTCTGTGACGCAGTCTCATGCAACACGCGTGATAGACAGCTTCAAGAGAAGAAACTTTCCTGTGTTCTTGCCAGGCTCGCTGAAAGTCACATTCTTGGTTTGTTCTTCCTTGCATTTGAAGCCTGGGTCCATTTCATTTAGGAAGAATAACTCTGATTTCTAGTTTTTTGAAATGTTTTCCTAATCAGAAATGCTGTATGAGAAGAGCCATCGCATTTTAAATAATTGATGGCTACTTTATTGAGTTGTCAGCACTAATTCATCCTGCTTTTGAAGTGCTCAGATGTTCAAAGGAGTAATCCTTTCACAACGTGCTCATTTTTTGAAGAAAAGTTCATTTTTATAATTACTTTTTTTTTTTTTTCTGCTGCACAGTGTAATTGTAGCTGTGCAGCAAGGGGGAGGGATGAAGTACCTTCCAGCTCTCACAGGCTCTAAAACGCCTTTATTACTACTTCTGCTGCTAATTTCTCTGCCTCCCTCCTTTTGCAGGGGTTTAATTATACCTGTTTTAAAAGTGCATTTTGAAATATGACACCTAGTTCTCATAGAGAACAAAAGAGAGATTAATCTATTGTTAAAAGGAAAGGTAAAGAAGCTCTATTTTTTTTCCATGGGGGCTGCCCCTCCCTGACAAGCAGCATTCAGTGGGAGGATTGCAGAGAAGTAGCTGTGATTTTGGAGGAAAGGACTCGTCAGCAGGAGAATTAAAAAATGAGAAACAGATGCAGGGATGCTGCGATCAGAGTCTTCCTTCTTGTACGGTGGATTTCCCCTCCTCCCCTTCCCTGGCAGAGAGGAAGGTTCTTGCTAGAGTGTATAAACTTTGCTAGCTGTTTAAAGGTTAATAGCACTCTAAATTACATCTGAAAGAACTGACAGAAGGCAGTAAATTAAAAGTTTCCCCTCTTGGTACTAATCTGTAAATAGACCCTTTGCATTTCAAAAGAAACAATATAAAATACTAGTTTTGCTCCTGCACACAAAGCTGTCAGAATGGTAATTTTTTTGCAGATGATCTGGTTTTGTGCTGTGATTTTTTCTTACATGATCTTCACTGTACGGAGGGTAAAAGCTTTTCCCTTTCCATGCATGCTCTGTTGGGTGGTACGAGGTTCTGCAGCCCCAGTTCTGGTCATTATGGGCCAGATCCAAGATTTGTGTGGGGATTTACACCATTGGGATGGGCTCTTTAATTAAAAAATTCAGGGACCTTATGTCTCTGTAAAGTAAACTGCTACATGAAGTGAAAACAGAGTAAAATGATACAACTCTATGGGAGAGCCCTGCCCCGGGCTGTGTTCTATTTTAATTAATTAGGTGCTGATTATAGCTGCTGGAAAAGGTAAAGGCAGGAGAGAATTGAAAAGCATTGAATTTGTGAAGATGGTATCCTAGATTCCAATCTCAGCTGACCTCGAGGTTGATGGACTCAAGCCGGATTACTTCCAGTGTGAGTGAGATGAGATCTTTCCCCTTGGCTGTAAATAATGCCTTTAGTCAGTCATTTTAAATATTAAAGGACAGAAAAAGATAGGGTCATTCAGCTGCATCCGACTCCTGTTTGCATGCGTAGTATCAGCCTCAGTAACCTCTTGAGTCGCATTCAATTAAAAGAAAAACAAGCTTGAAAATCAGGCAAACCAAACATTCAGGACTCCAAGGGAGCCCCAGGGCAGTTCCAGCAAGAGACACAGCGATTTCTCTGCTTAACTGTATATTTTCTCATTCAAGGATGGTGTCAGAAAGTGTATTAGGTGCAGATCGACAAGTGGAACATCTCTCTTTGGTGTTAATGTAGTATTCATATTTAATTTCTTTTCTGTTGTTTTCCATGGCACTTTGGTGTCCACAAAATGAAAAACTTGATTAACCACCATTCTCCTATTTAGACACTTCAAAATAGTGAGGATGACCCATTTGCCTAGAGGAATTAGCTGCAAAATTTACACGAGCTGGTGTGTTAGAGCTCTTAATGCAGATACTAGTCAAATCATCCCTCTGAAAACAAAGCTGAGTGTGGTTTGGGTCTTCCTAGAGTTACTTGAAGATGTTTCCCATCCTCTAAGTAGAAGCACTTTGGGTTTGCTGTTGCATTGCCACTGATACCACAGCGCGTGGTCTTCAACCCATCAGGGAATGGTGTCGGGTCCCGGTGGGTGGTGTAGGAAAATGGTGCTGTGCTGTAATAGCTGCACCTGCAGGCTTGTAGGGATGTAGGTTTGGAAAGAATGTTTGCAGAACTCCATTCCCAGAGACGCTGTGGATGCCCCATCCCTGGAAGTGTCCAAGGCCAGGCTGGATGAGGCTTGGAGCAACCTGGTCTAGTGGAAGGTGTCCCTGCCCATGGCAGGGGGCTTGGAACTAGATGGTCTTTAAGGTCCCTTCCAACCCAAACCATTCCATGATTCTATGATTAGCCCAAGATACCTTCTTGTAGAAACCCTCTTGAAATGAAGCTCCATCTGACAGGTGTCTCTTCTCCATTTAAAGCCCTTTTTCTTAATTCCCAGGTAGGGCCAACGCTGACCATTCTGCACCTTGGACTCCCACTGGGTTCAAAGCAATGTTTTGACCTTCATTCCTTTTAATATTGCTTGATATTTGGGGATTTTTATTTGTTTCCTACTTCTTCCTAATGAATTCATGTAAGAGATGTGCTTGCTTTCTGGTTTGTAAAGCAAATCGCAGCCTGCAGGAGTGAGCACAGGAGCAGCCAGGACATCATCCAGATTTCGTCTCTAGTGCTTTGTCTGAACTCAAGGCAGAGCGGCAAAACAAATAATAAAAATAATAGTATTTGTTACATTGATGGGGCTTGGGGAGTAGCCACAGGCTTTAAAGAGATGGGTGAATTTTCTTGCTTAAAAACCATAACCATAACAAAACATGGGTGTTGGGTGGGTTCCTTAAAGGGTTAACCCAAGTGTGATCAACAGAGCTGGGAGTGTGCCTATACCTTCCTAATTGTCATCATCTCTTCAAATGAGTGGTCCACGCTAAATTTAAGAATGTGCCTGCTGGGAGCAACATCAAATGCTTCTGGCCATGATGGAGCTTTTCAGCCCTTCCTAAGAACCATCTGCCAATAACCACTGGAAGGGACAAGGAACGGGACTTAAAGTAATCACCACGCTGCAAAGCAGAGCCTGTAGTCTGAACTACCAAAAAAAAACCCCAAAATAGTGAGAAGAGGTTAAGATTAAGCAGCTGATGCTCGAAAATAAGAACATGCTGTTACGTCAAGGAGGAATATCCATGACAAATGGGCTCAGGCAGAAGGATCTACTTGCTGCTGAGTGTAAACCAGCAAGTAGCTGGAGGGTGTCAGGGCTTACTTGGTCTTTTAGGTTCTTAAAAATAATTTGGCAACACTTCCATGGTTTGTCAAGCCAACAAAATCTCGTTTAATTGAAATGAATTGCCTGTGTGTACATAAATGCGTATTGAAGTTTCTGTATCGCAGCCTCAAACCGGTAACAGGGGCTGAGCATCTCTTAATTGCATTCGGCATTGCATTTCACAGCTGGGCTGAAGAGCGGCCAGAAAAGCTGCTTTCCATCAAGTCAGATTTCAAGTGAGGGATAACAAGTCCTCCTGCTAATTTTTACATTAATAATTCACCATGACCATAGCACTGGAGATTTAGAGAAGAGACGGTTGAAGTTTTGAAAAGGAGAAAAATAGTTTTCAAAGGAAAATGCTGATTTGACAGCGAGCTGATGCAAAGAGTGTGACCCGGAGAGTTGAGATGCTCAGGCAGGTATGTTTGGGTGTCTGGGAAGATGCCAAGAAAGCAAAATCTCTTGGTAATCTGCAGCTAGGTTGGTGCTCCTAGGGAATCAGAAGGGAAAAGTCTTGGGCAGGGCACAGGCAGTGATGCCAGATGTGCAGCAGCACAAAGCTTTCCACAAATGGTCAAACATTCATGCCTCTGTATGTTTTATCTTGTGTATTTATGGCAGCTTGAGCCCCGAGGCACTGAGCTGTGAACGGTGGAGGAAGGAAGAGGGCAAATGTCTGCTGACAGTACTGGGAGGTTGTTGTTGGAGTAGACGTGAGGGTTTGAACCCCCTTGAGATCTTCGTCTCCAAGTATTCAGTGTTGGTGTTGTTCGTGCAGAAGTAACCCCGGCTCCTTCGAGCCGCCCTCACTTCCACGCCATGCGCCTTTCTCCCGGGCGATTCCTCTCAACTCTTCTTGCAGTATTTTTACCTGGGTACCAGCTTGGCTTTTTCCATTTCAATTGCTTTTCCACCCTGTATCGTTTGGCACGGATCCATATTTAGGTAATGAGAGAGGTTGTTTTCCCTCTGATGAGGAAAATTATTTTAAATGTTTTTCTTCAAATAGGTTAGCAAGTGTTGAAATTGATGTAATGAAATAATGACAGGGGAGCATCTCCCCGTGACTTTACTCTGCTGGCTTCTTGACAGGCTTCGGGTTTTCTTCTGGGTTTATTCCCTTGCACTTGCTCTTTTGCTTTGCTTTTAATAGTCAAACAGCTCTTGAAGGCGTAGGGTGGCCCCGAGGGTGGCCTCTTTCAGTCCAGTCTCTCTCCACTAGCCAGTACCATTCACACCAGTCTCAGCTACCAGTACAAGATCTGTACTTGACCGCCTGCTTTTGCAGGAGGTGGTACACATCACTGCCTCTTCCTTTCCCCTTTTCCTTCCCTAAATCCCCGGGGACTGGTTATAATTGGTAGCTGTGCCATAATTCAGTGTTTTTTTATAGATAATTGCTTCCTTGCCTTCTTTAGTTGCATCATTTCTTGCAGACATGGTGGTAGAACAAGGGTTCAAGTGAGACTTGAATGAAGGTGGGGATGACTTGGTGAGCCAGTGGAGGATTTTCCATGCCTAAGAAATTATAGAAATCCTGAAGTAATATATTGGAGATGGCTAAATGACACAATCAAGATTAGTGTTAATACCAGAGGAGGGTTCAACACAAAGGCAGGCAGTGGTGTAGTAGCTGGGAGGGAGCAGAGCACATCTGGCCAAGGAAGCTGCTCAGTTCCTATCCCTACCATTGATTCATTTTGTGCATTCACCTTTATCAAGAGACTACTAAAATTCGGCTTCAGGTCCAGGATGTGAGATAATCCTTTCTGATTTTGTACTGGACTCTGGAGAAATGGCAGGGAACTCGGGAAAGAGCCAATGGGAATGTTCATGTCAGCACAGGCAAGGAGCAGGTATTTACAGCGCAGCTTGACAACTGAGGATGTCATACAAGCTTGGGTCAAAATCAACTCATCTGGGGTTGTTTGGTATTTTTTCTTTGCCATCTAATTCAAGGTGCTTGACTTTGGGTTGCATGGTTTGCTGGGAAGAAGGAGCTGATTTTAGTTTGGTTGTTTTAGTTTGGATGAGGCTTGGAGCAACCTGGTCCAGTGGAAGGTGTCCCTGCCCATGGCAGGGGGTTGGAACTGGATGGTCTTTGAGGTCCCTTCTAACCCAAACCATGCTCTGATTCTATGACTCTGTGATATGCTGATGGTACCTTCATGGAGCTGATCAGTGTAGACAAGGTCTAACACAGGAAGAAAAGTTGTGGCAGAAGTTTGTGGATCTATCTTTAAATCTTCGCTGTTGGAGACTGACATCCACAGGCAATGGGGAGGAATAGAGGAAAATTTCCAGAGGCAGAAGTGGAGAAAGGCAGTAATTGAGAGCTGACAGCCTTCTGCAGGTGGACTTGCAATGAAATATCATCTCCAGAACATGCCATTAGCTATCCAAGGCCGCTTCCCTGCCTCATCTCTCACCTCACTGAACATGTCAGACAACAGTAAGTCTACAACTGCTTGCTGGACACATATCTCTCCAGTAATTAAACATTACGGTCGTGTACTGTGAGTGTTAGTTCATGCCCCCAAATTATTTTTTTTTTTGCTTAATTGTATAATAAAGCAGGAGCAGTCAATTTTTAAGCACCTTCTTTATGGTAAAAATAGCAGGCAAGTCACAATTTAAAGTATTTTTCCCTTTTATGATTTGTTCTTTTCAATCAGATAACTGTCCCTGTCTGCTCTCTCTTAGCTTTGCCATGGGTTTATGGTGGCATGAAAGCTCCAGCATCCTTCCTGGTTTATTTTTGTGTTCCACACTCTTAGGAAAGGAAAATGAAAATAGAAGGAGCAGAGAAAACTTGAATACTGTAATTGCTTTTTCAATCAATTTTAGAGTCCTGCTGTAGGAGCAAAATGCAAGAGCATTTAAAAATATGTTTATGTTTCCAAGTTACGGCAGGGAAATGCTCAAATCTCTTTTCTGCTGTCTTCCAACGTAGATACCTTTGGTACAGCGAATTACTAAACGGATGGTGGGAATATTTAGGTAAGGCCGATGGAAATTGGTCCATAAAAGCATGCTTTCCGCTGACCCTTTTGGGACCTTTTGTGTATTTTGCTGTAAATGGATTAGCACCATTTTTCTTGGGTGACTTTTATAAATTGCTTCTGGGCGAGATCCGCGGGTCACAACTCAGGGTGAAACCCTCACTTTCTTTATTCAGAGTTTACTCCACAATTGCTCGCTGAATTTTCCTTCGTTAAGGGGGTCGGCGAAAGCAAAACATGGGGATTTGTCCCGTTTCCAGCATTCACAAGCAGCTTTGTGTGTCATGAGCATCGGGAAATGGGAAGTGGGCGCTGGTGGTGGCCACAGGGCTATCCAGTTCTTGGGGCAGAGAGAAGGGGTCTAAACAGCGTGGTTTCAGGTTAGGGGAGAGAGAAGGGGCTGTATATTCCTATAAAGTGCCGATTGCAGCCCAGTTCATGATGTTGTCATTGGGGTCTTCCCTACAATACGGAAATTGCAGGAATGACTCCAAAACCTTTGTGTTGAAGGTTTCCCAAAAAGAGCGATTTGAAGCAAAAATAAATCTTCTAGTGCCATAATTGACATCTACTTTTAGGGGGTTATTAAATTACAGTTTTAAAAACCCATCAGCAGACTGTGCTGGGGGCGCTTAGGGCTGGGTGCTGGTACCCTGCTAGGGAAGATGCAGTGCTTCAACTCTGAACTGATGTATTTTGGGACAGCTTAAGGCTCGAATGGTTGAAGATCTGTAGCTCAGGACTAAGGGGTGTTGGCAGACGAAGGCGAATGAGCCTGGTAGTGCATGCCAAGGAAAGATATTTTCAATAGGACTTGCTTCCACATTCATTTAACTTAGGGATAATGAGGTTTCTACGTTTCCTATGCATCCTTCACCTTTCAGTCAAACATGTCAGCAAAAGATTGAATACATCGCAGTTACTGAGGCCACCTTTTGGGTGAATACAGAATGACAGAGGTGGGTTTTCAGAATTGTGTCATTCAGTATGGTTATTATTTAATGCGTTTATTAACGTTGATGAAATTTAGGTGCAACTGTTAGAAAACACTTATGCAACTGTTGTTGTTGGGTTTGTGTGAGACGAGGTAATGTTTTGTATTCAGTTCTGATTTTATTAGAAACAAAGTATTTTTAAAAAGCATCTGATGTGGTTTCTGTTTGCATTTCCCAAGAGCGTTTGCTGCATGATTCAAATAATCCAGCAGAAAGAGGCACCAAGAGTTCTCACTGGGGGTAGGATAACCACTCATCTCCAAGGGGGGGACCCAGTATCACCCACCGAGTCTTCAGAGTGTGTTCAGGAGGACTTTGGGAGACACAAAATCATGTTCTGGCTTATTGGAGCAGATCAGGCATCGCTGAGAATCATAGAATCACTGGGTTG
>NW_010244617.1:0-21763 GCF_000690775.1 Eurypyga helias | reverse complement strand
GCGCCTGCCGCCGCGGCCATCCCCGCCATGCGGGAGCGATGAGAGCAGCTGCTCCAGACGCGGCCCGGCAATGGAGGATGATTTATTCCAGCTCAGGCAGCTGCCGTGAGTAGCACCGACCGGGGAGCGGGGATGCGCAGCGTTTCTGCTAGGCGGGCTGCAGGCATGGCGTGAATCCCGGGGATTTTACAGGGAATTATTTCTAGGAAGTGTCCTAGGCCCCGGGAAGCAGGCCATTTTCCTTGTATAGCTGCCTGGGTTCAGCATCCCAGGGGCATGCAGGGATCCATTCGTTACATAAATTCACTCAATTTTTTTTTTTTTTCTGCATGAACTTGACGGTGGAGGAAATGAGTAGGGGTGGAATAAAACCGTGCAAGTGCCAAAAGATTTTTTTTTTGGAGAGGAAACATTGTATTTGCAAGGTGGCTCACTCTGTAAATAACGTTGTGCTGGGGAAGGCGCCTTCCCCGGCTTCCTGCGTCGTGGCCGTGAACTGACTGCAGAGCAGAACCCGCCTTGGCAGAGGGGTGCAGGGAGTGTCGCGGATGTTCGGGAACTGTGTGCTTTGGGGAGGCAAAACATTGCTGCAGATGGAAGATGCTGTGGTGTGGGAGGAACTGCCGTTGGGATGTGGTTGCTGGATCTGTGCGAAGAGGTGGTAAAAGCATTGCTGCCTTTAACGCCAGGATTTCCTTTCCTTTTCACGAATCAAAACGTTTCCCTCAAACACAAGTGCACTGCTCCTAATGTTCCATTATCAGGTGCCTTGAAACAATATTCCTATTGACCCTGCATGTCAGGGAATAGACGCTTGAAGTTGGTTTTAAATATTAATGAGCTCGTATCAATGGCAGAGCAAACTGTCCCATAACATTTCTAATAAGTTGGGAAAATGGACACATCCTCCACTTATTTTCCAATACTTGGTTCAGTTGCATTCAGCTTCCCAGTCAAAAGAGTAAGACATGCTTTCATTAGGCCATTTCCCCCGGTCTTTCTCTGTTTCTGAAAAGGAAACACAGGAAAATGTCCTGAGGAACCTGTCAGTGTGGGTGCCGTTAGACCTACTCGGTGCTGCGAGATCTTGCACACAAATGCAGCGCTCTGAGAGGTCTCAGCTGTGACGGATTCTGCGAGTATGGAAGAGTAAATATCACCGTGTGGTTTTGTTTCTTCGTTTGCGTCAACTTGTGTCGTAGGTTCCTAAGTGATAAACATAGGTTTTTATTTCCTGTGGTGAGGAATGAGGCCCGATAGCTCTCTGCTCAGACTACCCATTGTGGAGCATCTGGAACCATCCTCTCCAAAATGGTCAGTTCTGAAAGTCTACTTCAACAAATACCACAAAATATTTTAATATTGTGATACAGGGGCTTTGTGATCAGGTTCTGTAACATCAGGAAGGTTTTTATTGGCATGTTTTTTTTGTCTGTGGCTTTCTAGGACAGTGAACACTTACCAGTGTAGGGCATGTGAATGATTTCCAGTCCTAATCCCGTGGTGTAATGGCACTTTAGACCTCCTGGAATCTGGGGAAGAGATGTCCATATACTTCAATGAACGTTGCACCAGGCTTTAAGACTGCTGAGGTTACAGTAATAGTCTTACTTTAAAAAGTTTACCTGTTTACCTGAAAAACAAAACAAAATCCTAAAACATCTCAACAGCCTGCAAATGAACCGTTCTAAGGGTGAGTGATAACCTCACAAAATGGTCACGCTCTTTCCAGGTTACTGCCAGAGTATCGTCAGTGAATATGTGCAATTCCCCAGATGGGATGTGGTCAGGGAAATAATACATGTCCCAGAACTGTGAGAGAAAAATATTCATGTCTTGTATCCCTCTGCTTTATGTTTCTACCACAGTGAAATCTGGACTGAATGGCTGGTCGTGGCCAGGACTCCTCTCTTTCCGAAAAACCCCATGGGTGACCGATGTGTTCATTCCTCCACCCTCTTGTCCACCCTTGGACTAAAAATCCACTTAGAGGAGTTTTGTAGCTTGCCCATCGCTTTGCCCTTATATTAAATATTGATTGTGTCATCAGCACTTGTAAGAGAAAATAAGAGTTGAGGTCTTGCCCAGTATGAAAAGTCTTTCAGATCACCTTTAGAAATGCCACACATGCGTGTCACTTTGCTGCAGCTGCAGTTGGCAAGGATGCTGACAGTTTAGTTCTGCTGACCCTTAAACCAGAGGATTAAGCTGAAGTTCAAGAGGCTCTCTGCTGATCTTTATTGTAGAATTCAAATGTTGACGTATTGGAAGCCAGAAGAGGTTGTAGCAAGACTAATTTAATCTGTTTCCAAAAAGCTATGAAGTCCAAGAAATTGTCAGTTGCCAAGGTGAAAAAGTTACACTGATGTTGCAGGTAAAGTGAAGGTGGCTTGGGGAACCTGTCACATGGAATATGGTAGATCTGTTTCAAAATCTCTGGTCACAGGAGACTTGTCACTATACGCATGGAGCGTTGCACAAAGTCACTCCAACCACGACATGAAGGTGGTGTTGATTTAGCAATGTTTAGTTTTCTTATTCTCCCTGTGGCCTCAACGCAGGGATGAGACAGTTATCTCTCAGCTAGTGCCAGAAATTATATAAAATGCAGACAGTTGTGAGCATGACACTCGTGACAACCATCATCTCATCTGCCAGGGCTACAACTGGCAGGCAGGTACACTCCTCAGTCTTGACTTGAACTTAATGAAAAAAGAAGTATCTGTTAATTCACTTTCTTATTCTGTCCCACCTCATTAGCAAAAAATGCCCAGGTGAACCAAGTATTGGAAATCAAATAGTTTCTTAAAATGCAGGTGTTTCATTAATTACGTAATATTTAATACTTCAGTTTAAGACAAGAGATGACAGCAATCGTAAAGTCACAATCATCACCTTAATGGCAAAAAAAATCAGTCAATCCACTGAATTATCTTATGAATCCCACTTCACTGTAACAAAGGCCAGTAGCAACCAGCAGGATATTGTATCTAAAAGCAGATACAAACAAAAACCACAGCATTCTCAGTGAATGGGAAACAGAGACAGGGAGGTGGGGGGAAACCTGGCTGCTATTCGACCAAACAGGGCTTCAAGACCAACCAAACACAGCTTTGACCTGGAAAAGTCCCACCAAAGTATTAATCCGTGTTTCTGTATTCTCAGGGTGGTCAAGTTTCGCCGCACTGGGGAAAGTTCGAGGTCAGATGAGGATGCCATTTCAGGAGAACATGAAATTCAGATTGAGGGTGTTCGGACAGAGCTAGAGCCTATTGAGCTAGAGGATGGAGCTGCAGTGCCAAAAGAATTTGCCAACCCGACTGATGGTGAGTAGGTTTCTTGTTTTCCTGTAAGGAGAGAGGCATGGCCTCTTCATTTCAGTCTTGTTGCAACCAGGCTGAATGCGTTTGGTTTAGAGAAGTGAAAGAACCCCAGATAAAAGAAGGAAACAGTAACACAGGCAAGTTACCTTACACCTGAAAATCAGGATTTAGCTACCTTGTTCTCTGAGGGATGCTCTATATGTTTGTTTTCATAACACCAGTGATAGACCTTGTGTATCCAATTGTCACCACCTATTTCATATGGAGGTTTGACTTCGTCTCCTTTAACGCTCCTAAAACATTGCCAAGTTTGCTGGAGCAGTTACGTGTGGCTCACCTTCAAGGCTGAGCATGAAGCATCTGCAGTGTTCCTGCCTCCTACCTGCCTGCAGGACAAGAGGGACAGAATGTACGTACATCCCAGCCTTTGCTTTCTGCCTAGCAGAGAAGTGCTGGCTGCCCTGAAGGCAACTCCAGTTTCGAGGGTATGAGAAGTGTTGGTTTTGTCTTAGCAAAAGGCACACTAAAATTTTGTAGGATGATTTGTTTTCCCAGGGACTTATTTATTAACATATTGATGCAATACAGAGCCAGAATACCGTGGAGTGAGCTCAGTGAGTGTCTCAGTGCATCAGTGCCTGCAAATACATGTAGAATTTCAGATGGCACATCGCCCAAAAAAGTGCAAGTGGTGCAACGACCCAATACGCTGAGCTTCAGCGCCATCACATCAAATGCCTGAGTTGAAGTCACAAACTGAGGTCTTACAACGTCTCTGCTTTGTTTTATCAGTTAGATTTTGTTTGATTTCCTTTTGGTTTGTGTTTTTTCTTTTGCTTTCTGAGGATGTCCGACTCTCTGCTAGATAAACATTTTCTGTGGCAAAGGTACTTTTTAAACTGCTGGAAGTGTTAAAACTTTGAGACTTAAATGGAGTTTTACAACTCGAATATTGAAATGTGTTTTTGTTGTCTTCTTCCATTTGCACTTGAGCAAAGGAAATTGAAATATCTCAGCTTCCGCAGCTAGAACAGTATTAGGAGGTTATGACAATGTGTGGGAAGCAAGAACCACCAGTATTTTAAACAAAACCGTGTTTAAAGGTGTGTCTTGGACAAATTCTGGATTCAAATAATTACAGTTGGACTCTCCATGCAATATTCTTCTGCGCTTTCCATCTCTTGCACGGTGTGGCTGTGTGCTGTTGAACAGCTCTCACACTTGTCACCAGAGGAAGCTGCAATTCAGTGGCTGATGGAGTCATTCCCAGGAGTAATAGGCAGGAGTCATCGGTGCTATGCTGATTTACTTCTATGTGAACAAAATATTCTAGGAATATGTAGGGTTATTTTGTCTTTAGCACAATTCCTGAAGAACACAGAGATTTTCCTGAGTAGGAACTGTAGAAGCAGCTTTCTGTTACATGTTTTAAATCTCAGTAGATTACCCAGTTAATAAGTAAGGACATTCTCAGACAATTCTGTCTCAAGGGATGGCTTTTACTAGGGAAGGAATACACTTCTGCACTAGAATTGTTTTCTTTCTAGATACTTTCATGGTGGAAGATGCGGTGGAAGCCATTGGATTTGGGAAGTTCCAGTGGAAGCTGTCTGTTATTACTGGATTAGCATGGGCAAGTAATTGTTATCAAGGTCAATTGCATGATGGTCAGTTAGAGAATCCCAGTGATTTCAAATCATGTAGCCTTTCTCGGTAGACAAAAAGTCTCCAAACAGATAACTGCACAATAAAGAAGGACTTTTAATATCAAGCTGGACTCGGGCTTGTTATGTGGGGGTGATGAATAACCGATTGATTTCTCTGTCTCTGAAGTTCTTATAAATGAGGGATTGAAGAATCAGGGTTTGATCAGTTCACGCGCTTGTTTTAGATGGAAAGGGTACTAGGATATCCCTACAGAAGCAGATCACATCCTTCAGGCAGTGATTTTACCACATTCATCCCATTAGCTACAATCTCTGTTTTCACTATTAGTCAGTAATATTGTAATCTCAGTTTCAGGTGCACAACCACCCCACACTTGTAGTTTTAACCTTGATATCAAGAACAGAAAGAGAGGCTTTGTTTTCACTTTTCTGCTATTTTTGAAGCACTGTATGTTGCATCTACTGTGTATATTTATGGGTAATGATATCTGGATCCTCTATTTGCTAGCTGTTGTCTATGCAAACAATCTGCCATGGTTCAGATCCTAAGTCTGTAGTGGAACTTTGTCTACAGATATCTATCAATATATTTGATACAAATCCAGAAGTGGTGTATAAGGGAGTAAGTTATAAACTAATAATCTGTTCTGACTGAATCTGTTTGTAAAGGAGCTGAAAGTTCATCCCTGTAATGGGCAGTTATTTATTTTTGTTTCTTTTTTTATCCTTCTAGATGGCAGATGCTATGGAAATGATGATTTTAAGTATCCTAGCTCCTCAGCTTCATTGTGAGTGGCGATTACCAAGCTGGCAGGTTGCATTGCTCACATCGGTAGGAAAAATAACTGACAGCTCCTGTACTCTGTAAGGTTTTTCCACTCATTGTTATTCAGACTTTATGCTTTATATCCCAAAGTTAAGTCTATTCCAGGGCTTTGCAGATTGCCTTTGGCTCGGAAGATTATAGGAGTCTGTTTTAAAAGCCAGAGCTTGAAGAAATGAAACTCAGTGAGAACTGAGGAAATTTGCAAGTTTCCGGTTCAGAGTTTCATGTAATTTCCAGGAAAATATGTGAATTGGCTCAGGCTCATCCTAAAATTCAAACCATTTGATTGATTGAAAAAAAAACGATTGGTAAATTTTTCCTGTCTTTCTTGAAAATCTTTCTCTTTCACCACATTTAAGCTCACTTATACATAGACTGGGGGCCATGAGAGAGAGCAAGCAACCACGTTTTGAGGTGGATCATCCAGTAATCTTAGCAAGCAGAGCTCTTGCAATACCACCTCTACGCATGGTGCTATGATGCTGGAAACATGTGGTGCGTTTATTGATATGAAAACTAGTTTGGGGACCTTTCTCAGCCACTGTTGTATGGCATGCACTTTACCTCCTGCATTTCTCTTTCCTTTAGCTTTTGATGCCGTTTGTGTCATTGTGTAAGTTGGTCAAAATGCTCAGTAGACTTAAATCCGCTGAGATCATGCCCTTTCCCACACCTGAATGCAGCCAGCCCATCTGAAGGAGGGTCTGGCTCCTTCTTTCAGCTCAGCTATTCTTGGTGTGTGAAATCAGGGGAAGGGCTCCGTGGACATGAGACAGCAGCTTTGTCTCTTACCCCACTTACTTCTTCAGTGTGCATTTCCTTCCCAGACAAAATTCCTATGGTTTTAATGTGCTGATGAGGGAAACACGCTTGGGTTTTGCCATTACTTTCACTGAGCACGATTTCCTTTCTCTCTCCATCTGCAGAATAAACCATACTTTTTAGTGTCAGCTCTGAAAATGGTGCAATGTATTCGCTCACTGGTGTGTTTATTGGAGCTGGAGAACTCAGCAGCTTCCAGGGCTGGGCTCACAATGTGTGTAATACCAGAGTGCACATCCTGATGTCAGACTGGTGTGTCACTGGATGGATCTTTCGGTTGTAAAGCTGACACGAGGGATGCTTTGTTGTTTCCCCTCTCCAACCCAGGCGCTTCTCCTGTCTCCACTTGCCTGTCCCCTCAGTAGTGCCTGTGAAACTCTCAGTGGGGCCTTGCTGTGAAGCGGATGAAAGATTAATTTGTGGGTTATGAAAACCTTTCAGGAAAAAAAAAAAAAGCCAACTCAGAGACAAGACATTGATTTCCATTTAGCATCAAGCTGTGTGCTCCAGTCATTTCTTACAATTCATTTTCTTCCATTTATCAAAAGCTCAAAAATATTCAGTGTTGTCTAATTCAGTAGTTCACAAATTAACAGGTAAGAGCAGGGCGAGGTGATGACAACTAGCCTGGCAGAGCTTTGGGTGGTGTATGTTATGTTTAGATTCCTGACCTCAACAAAAGCAAGGCAACTGCTGAAAATGAGCCCACCAGTGGAGAAGCTGGGAGACCTTGGCTTGAACAGTCTGCTGACACTCATCCCAGTTCCTGGGCAATAGCAAATTCCCTTTCAGGTCAAGGGAAGTGAAGTCAGGCTAAGGCTGAGTGACTTTTGAAAAATCCCACTATATGAATAACTATCTTCAATAGTCTTTGCTGCAAAAGAACTAAACCCAGAACACCTGGACATTTTGCTCTATTGTTAGAGCTGAAATTTTCTAGTTTCACTGCAAAGTTCTGTTTTCTCTGCTATCATGTGGAAATTTTCACTTGTCTTGTTAAGAGGAAGATTTTGTTCTGGTGTTTCACAGGTTGTGTTTGTGGGAATGATGTCCAGCTCTACCCTCTGGGGAAACATTTCAGACCAGTATGGGAGGAAAACAGTAAGTCTTCAGCTCCTACTAGAATATATCCTAATATTTCTACAGTGTGGATGTTTCAGTGCATGATGTGCACAGATGTCATAGCCCGCACGTATGAAGCAGAATTAAGCAGAACCAGTGTTGACCTCCCATGAAATAAAAAGAGTTTGAAGCTCTGCTTTACGTTTTGTTAATTTGTGTTACAGCAGAGACTTTTTTTCCTCGTGCTTGTTTGTTAAATACAGGGCCTAAAGATCAGTGTGTTATGGACGCTCTACTATGGGATCCTCAGTGGTTTTGCACCAGTGTATAGCTGGATCTTGGTGCTGAGGGGCCTGGTGGGCTTTGGGATTGGAGGAGTGCCTCAGTCGTAAGTAAATATTCACAAGTTCAAACTTTCTCTTTTCTATTTATTTTTTGAGAAGTGCTTATTTCAAATTGAAGACATGCCTCTGCTCAGTTGTCCCAAACCCATTTTTCTCTATTTTGGATCTAATATATTACACTCTGAGAAGGCTTTGAAGGTCTCTAATACATCACTGAGGTGAATCAGATTTATAATGATTCCTGTGTGAACAAGCTGGGTACCTAAATGTAATATGTGACATGCCTTAAGTCCTTTTAAGCGTCTCTCATTCCCTCAGGTGAACCGTGGTGAAAATGAGAGCCCCAAAGAGCCCACCTAGAAGTGGGCAAAACACACCAGGCAGTATTTTGTAGCTGTGCCTCAACATCACTAGGTTGCCTTGGCGGAGTCTGTCAGGGATGACCTGGTCCTGTTGCAAGATGATGGGTTGTGACCTGAACGCTGGCATTTGGAGGTAGAGAGGAGGCCTGATTCACGGCGTTTGTAAAACTGCAGATTATTGTTCAACCGGAGCCTGAATTTTCATGTCTGAACCTGAGTTGGAATTCCAAAACCACACATCCCAAACCTGGAGTGCTGAAGATAGCTTGATGGCTCAGACACGTTTCTAATAAGAAGGTAGCATGAAGATATTTCTCTATTACTGTGTCATTCCATTCACTGAAGAGGAGGATCTCTACATTTTCCACCTGGAATAAGTGACTCTGCTCTGGGCTTTTAATTATAAATGTAAATGGAAGAGTATAGTCATTCTCTGTCTCTGCAGTCTTTTATCCTCATTAATAATTGATATTTTGCCCCATGGAGGTGCTATTTTGGAGTAATCATAGTCTAACTTTGATTGATGGCTCCCAGACTTCTTCATAAGGCAAGTCAATATCCTGTCTTTGCTATTGCCATTCCCAGATAAAAGATTCAGAGCTGAGATAAAACATCACAGCGTTATTAATTTTCTTTTGCTGCTCTCCTGCCCACCTTCAGAAGCCGCACAGAAGCCTAATGTGTATGTAAAATAGGGAAGTCCTTACCCTGCTGTGTATTGACTGATGGTGAGGCGGTTTCTGCCGTGCAGTTCCAGCTGAGCACAACTGGAATGAGGCAGAACAACAAAGGCAAATCATCGAAGTTAGTAATGCCTCGTACTGCAGACACATATTCATGGTGTTGCCCGGAGCCCCAGCGGAACAGCCACAGCTCAGCCAGTGCCGTTTTACAGAGGGCAGGTAAAGCACGAAGGCTGCGTGACCTGATGAGAGACAAAGAAGAGCCCGTTACAGAACTCAGAGTGGATTCCATTGCTGCTGAGTCTGTTCCTTGTTCTAACTGCCATAGTGATTCCTTTGACAGAGGAGTAAATAAGTATGAAGAAGGGAAAGTAGCTCCTTTCTAATATCCATAGCTTTGGATCCGAGTGGCTGAATGACATGAGTATCTTTATAATGACAGTATTGTATTCTGTCATAGGTAAGAGAGAGAGATCTTTAAGAAAGGTGCTATTAAAAAGAAAGCAACGAGCAATATAAATTAAGTGACTATACCAGATTATCCCTCTAGCTATACGTATGTAGCAGGTGCACCTCAGAAGCTGTGGCATCCTCTGGGAATTCTTCCTCTGGGAATTTATAGGGGACTGCTCTACATTTCATGATGTGTGATTTTACTTCCTTCTCTTAATCTCCAATTTAATGTAGTGTGCAACTTTGCACTCTGATGAATTGGGTTCTGGGAAGCTACTCAGAGATCAATCCACCGTTTGTCAAGTTAGTCGGAGTTCTGTCACAAGCATCAAAGAAAGCCTAAGGAGTTGAGGGGCAGAAACAAGATGAGCCAATGGAATGCAAACAGAGTAGCAGCAAAGGATGGTAAGTCTTACCAGGGTGTTTGAAGAAGACGAGAGAGCCTTGACTGGCTGCTGGCCCTTTGGTTCATCCTCAGGAAATACTCATAGAGAAGCTGCACCATTACTCTTTGGCACAGTCATGAAACAAAGACTCTGCAGAGTTAGAGGATTTCTTTTTGAATTCCCACAATAAAAGAATGCAAATGATTTTATACCAGTAACATGCTCAGACCTTGGAAGTATTCACCTCTTGGAGAATTGAAACCTGGCAGCACAGACCAATGTGAAATTCCCTGAGCTGGTTGTAAAGCCCTGAAGAAATACTTTACCCAGCAAGAGCTTGTGTTGAATGCTGATGGACCACACTGAAAATAACAGGCATAATGCCTGTCCCAGGCCAGAGCAGGGTGTGAAAACGTGTGCCTCTAGAACTGCTACATGTAAAGAACCACTGCAGGGTTACAGAATCTCAGGAACAGAGCAAATTTTGTCCTCCATTGCAGCGATGGACTAAAGGGGTTTTGTTGTGATGTAAAGTTGATTCTGAGGGCTAGGAAGGGTTTGGCATTACCACGCCGGGTTTGGCAATTTTAACAAAAGGCAGATGAAATGTTTGAACCTCTCTGCTTGCGCTAAACGTGGCATTTTCCTCAGTGTGCTAACATGACGTTATTTCTCAATGTTCCCTCTTTACAGGGTAACCTTATATGCTGAATTCCTTCCGATGAAAGCCAGAGCAAAATGCATTTTATTGATAGAGGTGAGCAGTGTAGCTATGCATGCTGGTCCCTAGAAGGACAAATCCTGCTGTTGGTTCCATCCCTTCAACCCTACTGTCTACAAATGTCACACGTAGCTGCAGTCGCATCTTGATTGTCCAAGCTAGCATGGAGCTGAGGTGACCCCCACACCCCAGCACTAACTTGCTCAGGCCCAAAAGCAGCATCATGTGTTTAGGTAATACTCCCCTCTTTTTGTTGAACTTGCCCTTTTGCAAATTAACTCACACCCAGGGCTGTGTAAGTTATTGCTGTTAGCACAAGGGGGGACATTTGGGTGTCACCTAATTCCGTGGTGAAATTCATCTACAGCTCAGTAATGGATAGCAGAGAACTGACTGTTCAGTAAGTGCCGGGCTAAATTCAGCTCCTTGTAGTCAATCCAAATGGATCAAAGTCACAGAGAGCAGAATTTTTCCCTATAAATACTTTAAGGCAAAGTTCAGAGCCCTTCAATGGATGGTTGAAGGGTCAGAGAGCAGTACTACGGCTTGTCTGCATCGGACAGTTTAGAAGGAGCATCCTTGTGGAAAACCACACCAGACTGAAGCAGCTTCTCAATGCACAGCCAGTCTTCTGAGGGAACTGCTGGCTAGGCCTACCTGCAGCTGATCAACCTTTCTTAAGGAGAGTTCAGTAGATGAATTACTCCTTTCTGTGTCACTTTTGTTCTGCCACAGTTTGGCTGCCTCTGAGCAACCCTGGGTTAGAAATATATTCGGAGCATTAAATAATGAGCTAAGTGGATTCGTAATCCAAAGGAGAATAACCCTGCATGGGTAGGGTGTGCAAGAGGATGCCAGCTCCGTTATTTGCTAAGAAGGTATCAATTCCTTCTTTCATCTACAGGCCAAACTCTGTGGCTTTGGTAGCTTGGTTTTGGTAAGAAAAACAAATTCCATAGATTTCACGGTGGTAGCTGGGAATAATACTCATAGATGGATATATTCTTAGTAATTTTGCTTAAGAAATAACATGTGATGGGTCTGTTCCTTCTGAGAAGCTACCTACAGCTAAACATGAGTGTCTAGAGAAAGTTGACGCTGTGTTTTCCAAACGGAACATTTTAGCTTCTGTAACATTTAAACAAATCCCCTTAAAATGTCTGGACTCTATTTCCATACAGTGGTGCATATTTGAAATGTCTCTGGCATTTCTCTCTCCAGCTGTCCCTAGAGAGCACATCTGGTAATGTTACAAAGGAGGAGGCCTCAAGAGCACTCTTGTTTTCATTTGTGACTGTTTCTTTTCCCTTTGGCAGGTCTTTTGGGCCATTGGGACTGTGTTTGAAGTCCTTCTAGCAGTGTTGGTGATGCCCACTCTTGGCTGGCGGTGGCTTCTCATTCTTTCTGCCCTCCCACTTTTGCTCTTCGCTGTCCTATGTTTTGTAGGTATTCTTTCAAAGATTAATGCATGTTCCATCAATCTGCCCCTTCTCTACCTGCTTCTGTAACCTGACTGAAGGAAAACGGGGCGGTTTTGAGCTCTCTGTTGGTGGTGTCTTTGAAATAATGACAAAAATGCTGTTGTTTCAACAGGGTGCTAGTAAAAACATTCCACTGAGGGCTGTGTTTATGTGACTGTAATTGCTGGAGGACAATGGTGGGCTGGAATTTTGGGAAACCAAATCAGGCCTGGAAAGCTCTCAAAATTTAATGACTTGTTTCAGCTGAGCTCAGTGGAATCAGCATTTTATTAAAAGATGTTGCTATTTCCCTGATTGCTCTTTATATTTTTAAATTATTTTGGCAAAATCATGACTTTTATAATTCCTGACCACTTAAAAAATCTACCCAAATCAGGGGTAGAATCTGCACAGTGCAGGTCAGATCCTAAAATAAGATGTATATGAGTTAAACCTGAGCTTCCGTGCACTATAAAGCAGTGTGTTTGTCACTCAGTCTTCTCAGGGATGTATGTCCTTGCCAGGTTGTTTAGCAGCTCTTATTATTCCTTCCTCACTGTCATTGTTTTTCAGGAATACCTCCAGTTATACAGGAGCTAACATGCTTGATAAACAGAGCTTAACATTGCAGATTTTGGAATGCCTGGAGCACCTTGTTATCTGCCCTGCGTGCTTTGAATAATGTTAAGAACCTGCAAAAACGCCTAATGTACAGAAGGCAAAGATTCCAGACTGGAGTTCTGCCTTGCTGGTGAAAGTGGGGTTTTGCAGTTTCTTAAAGCCTAACGTGGAGTTTGAGGTGTGGCAGAACGATGGTTCTCTCAGCTCTTAAAGATTAGCTCTGCCATCCTTCCTTATGCGAGTAGTCTGCCGGACTCACTGCCGTCTTCCCACTGTAAGCCCCAAAAGCAACACCCCGTTTGTTTATCGCTGGGTTTTTGACACCGTTGTGCATGTGCTCTGCTTTCCTCTCCTAGTGGCTGCCAGAAAGTGCCAGGTATGATGTCTTATCTGGAAATCAAGAAAAAGCAATTGCCACTTTAAAGAGGATAGCGACGGAGAATGGCGCTCCAATGCCTTTGGGAAAATTAATCATTTCCAGACAGGTATGTACAGGTAACAGGCACATTAACAACGTGGGATACAATGAGACTGTGCTACATACATATGTATTTTTATAAGCAAATAATCAACGTTACGTTTAATTTCAGTGTCTCAACCAGCCATAGAAAAATGAGGGATGGTCATATCACAGCGAGGAAGAGTTCGTTTCTCATTTTTATTTACATGAAAATCCCGAAAGTGTAAAACGCCCTTTATAGTGGGCTTTAATGTTATTAAACCTCACTCTTAAGACCCTATTATTAAAGAAAATCAAACCTTGAGGCTACTGAAGAACTCACATGAGACAAGATGGAATTTGGCTCTTTAGCTGTACCTCATTTTTAATATAATCCTGATTTTCCAGAGTGGGAAAGCTACACGCTCCTGTTTGGTCTTCATGCATGGGGTAATTCACGCTGCTTCTGGGAAGGACTTCTGAGCTGAATTGCCGTGGCTTTTATTTTACTTCAGCTTCAGGTAGCCAGGTTTTCAGCACCCCTGTCAACATACAGCAGCTCTGCGTGTACAGAGCAACGAGCAGACGTTTCTAAACGAGGAGGTTACAGTTAGCCAGCCAGGAGGGACAGCAGAGGGAGACCTGGAGGTTTGGACAGCAGCAGAATTGCAAAGCGAGGCAGGGACCTGTTGGTAATGAGGGCATCTTCCTAACCAGGGGTGGAGGTTTGATTTCCTAAGGGCTGGATCTGAGGATTTGAGCTCTTGTGCGTTTCACAAATGCTTGGTTCAGTCATGGTGATGTTGATGGGCTGTGCAGGAACGCTCTCTGAGTTTTGGGTGGTTTTGTTTTCAGGGTGGGGTGGGAAAGTACTTTTCCTTAACCACAAGTTTATGAGCTGAGCCCTCTGCAGTAAGAACCACACGTTTTAGAACGGGGGCTGCTTGCAGGAGGGCTGCTTGTAGCTCCTTAGCACCTTCCCCTAGATCAGAAGCCCCGAGGGGCTGCTCCAATTCACAGGAGCTGGCTGTGGGCCCCATGGATCATATGTTGCCTGTGGATTGGCAAAAGTTCTGCTCTACCTCTTTCCAACCTTGCTCCGACAGATTCTTGCCCTGTGCGAGAACTGCTTTTGATAACGTTATGCTCCTAGGGAATTCCCTGGCAGAGGAATTCTTTACTTGGATCCCAGCTCCAGTGTGGCTCTTAGAAACTGAAGAGCCCTCAGGTGAAACCAAACTCATCCTGAGATATCCTGCACACACAGTACTGGGCACTGCATTCCCCCTTGCTGCTCTGCACCCTCATGTCCAGGACCAGCGAGTGCCCTGATCGACTGACTTCTGCTTCTTTTCGACAGGAAGACCGAGGAAAAATGAGGGACCTTTTTACACCCCATTTTAGATGGACCACATTGTTACTCTGGTTTATATGGTAAGAGAAAAATGGTTTTTAATGGAGGTATTTTACAGTATCACTAAAATACAGCAATTTCCTCCTCCTCAAAAAAAAAAAAAACCCAAACCCAACCCACCTGTATTGATTTGTAATTTATTAAACCACCCAATCACTAGCATTCTCAATCTAATTGCCCTTTCATTTTCTAAATGTTGGTAGGAAATAGCTTTGAGGTAGCACTTAGTGGGAGTCCTCACACAGCAGGTTCAGTTTGGATTCATGTTGTTTACTGTAGGTTTGACCAGCTGACACTTCCTCTCTCATTTTCTTCCTTGCAGGTTTTCCAATGCTTTTTCATATTATGGGTTAGTTTTATTAACTACAGAGTTCTTCCAAGCAGGAGATGTCTGCAGCAGTGAGTACCGTTCCATCTTTTCTCTTTAAATATACCCTGTTACATGGTGCTTTTATTAGATCACCTTCTGCTGTTTAGTTTGGATAGGACTGTGGCTGCCAGGATGAATTTTAAGGCATCCACTTAAAGGGTAATTTAGTTTAAACATTTTTGATAGATTGTTTCTCATCTCCTGCACAATGCAGAGAGGTCCTGCAGCGCCTGTGAGCCCAAAATGTAGAACAGCAAGACAACCTTCAAGGGAGACCTGTTAGAAAAAGTATCTCTTCTGCTTGAGGAAAAAGTGATTGAATAAATGTAAATTTCCAGATGTGACAGACCTAATTAGTTCTGAGAGAGAACTGCTGCTGCTCCCAGGTTCTCAAGTTGTGAAGACCTGCTGAGAAAAAAAGATAATGGTGAGAAGCCATTGCCCTTTTTGTTGCAGATTTTTGTGTTAAAAAGTGCTTTGGCTGCATTAAGAAGAGGCTTGAAAGGTTTGATTCCCAAGGGGAGGCAAGATTGTATTCAGAACACTTGTAATTAGTGAAAACTGTCTGATAGCTGGAAAATTACAGACAGAGGATGGGTAGTATTGAGAGAAGGCACAGACCCCAAGCTTATACACCAGTGCAGTAGCTGTTTGAGAGGTCTGACTCTGGTCAGCATACCCAAAGGAGCAGGCATCCTTTAGAAATACTTGTTTTCACAAAGGCACAGTGTTATTCAGTCTTCTCAAAGGATAGATTCAATGTTAGTATCCCAACTGAGGTAGGGAGAAACTGAATTATTGATGTTGGTTCTGCTCGCTGTCGTGAGCCCTGGACTGAAGAAGAACTAAACCTGTACGGTGGATAAGGAAGTGTGAGTTTTCGTTCTGATTGTGAGGGTTGCAGCGGTAAGACATCCTCCCACAAATAGGATTATAAACAGCTCAGTTGCAGCTGAATCTTCCAGGCAGAACATACCTGCTGTGCAGCAGGGTCTTTTCAGACATCCCTTCTGTCAGCTTCGGCAGTCAGAGTGATACAGACATAGCAGGAGCAACGGAAGGCAAGCAGAGGAGAGCTTACTTTATATATATTATGTATGGTTTTTTTCCTTTTTCCTCCCACAGTATCCAGTAGAAGGAAAGAGGTTAAAGCAAAATGCAGCCTGACCTGTGAGTACCTGACAGAGGAAGACTACACTGATCTGCTCTGGACAACCCTGTCAGAATTCCCTGGTAAGCGGTGGTAAGAAGCATCGGTTCTTCCCTGCCGGTGGCTCAGTGGGATTGGGATGGGCAATGAAACGGGCATTTCTGTCCGGGCCAATGCCAATGTATTTCC
The DNA here is from genome assembly GCF_000690775.1 of Eurypyga helias. Classification (NCBI taxonomy): domain Eukaryota; kingdom Metazoa; phylum Chordata; class Aves; order Eurypygiformes; family Eurypygidae; genus Eurypyga; species Eurypyga helias. Next base: position 5,471 of record NW_010244617.1, on the reverse strand, counting down.
CACAGCGCTGGAGCTCCTTCCTTGGCCTGCTTGATGTATGCAGTGCACACAGTGGCTGTAGCTCGCTTCACTGCCCATGTGATCACTACAGATAAAATCACTAGTAATTGCTTTGTGAAGCTATAATTGTCCACCTGACCGTGGATTCTATCCAAGTAGCGCATTAGGCATTCAGAGGAAGAGTAATAATTAAGTCAAAGGGGCAGAAGCACTTGAACTTTTATCCATAAATGACTTTCCAGAAGTATTTGAAAAGGATCGTGGGTATAGTGAATCAATGGAAAGCCTGCTCTGAGCTCTGTGTCCAGCCTCAGTCATGATTTTCACTCACTTAGGGTGGATTTCAAGGAACAGTTTGACAGGACGAGAAAGATAGTATGTGATAGCCATTGTTTCTTCAGATATAGGAGATAACTTGACCACTGACTCGTAGTATTATTTCCAACAGATTAATACTGAGCAGTTACTTTCACTGTTCTCAATTATCATTTTAGGGACAAATGCTCAAAAAGCAGCCCTGTAATAGGTGAAAAGTAGTAAGTCTGGTAAATATGCGTAGTCCCCGCTGATGGGAGGACTGCCCTGTGTAACGGAAGAGGTTCCAATGAGACATAAGGCAGGCATTTTTAGCATTCACGTTGGTAACCACAGCAATAATCAGTGGTTAACAGATGTCAGAGAGGATTGCTCACTCCTACGTCAGCGTGTAGCCCCTGAGTGTGTGGGCCAGCAGGGCTGTGGACATGGAGCGAGACTCACCAGCTGGGACAGGGCTTCTGTTGCCATGTGGCACCAACGGCTGGGCAATCCATTCCACACCCCTGCCCGATGCTTCTGCCAGCAAAGTATTTTAAAGAAAGAGACAACAAAATCTCAAATCTAACTAACCCAGCCCATGTTAAAAGCCAACAGCTGCAACCTCCACCTTTGCTCAATTCTCAACAGTCCACTTGTCTCTTCTACAGGTGTGTTAGTAACACTATGGATTATTGACCGGATAGGCCGCAAGAAAACCATGGCCCTGTCCTTTTTTGTCTTCTCCTTTTGCAGCCTTCTGCTGTTTCTCTGTGTTGGAAGGTAAGTAAAACACAGTGAACAGCTGGTATATCTGATTCATCTGCGTTCTCTCTTGATTATGGCAGAAGAACAGGAATTGGTGGTTTGAAAAGCCATGAGATGGTTATGCTCAGCGGGGGAAAGAAGTAAGGATGGTGTTGGGTTTTCTCACCAGAGTTTGGGAGGAAACAAAAAGAAGCAGGAGAGGAGAAATCCTTCACTATAATCTTGTGGAGAGAACAATCCAAAGGGGAAAATGAGAGCTTATGTCTGAGTAGGAGGTAGCCATAGGGGAATTTTAAAATCAGATCTGATGTCATGAGCCTTGCTAGCTGGTTCATGTACTGCTCTCTGCCACCTGTTACCGATGTGTTCCCAGGCTGACTGTACCAGGACAGAGCTTCCCAACCAAGCCCAGCCTCTGCCTCCCAGTCAGCTGCTCCGACTGCTTTGCTTGTCGTGGGCTCTCGGTGGTCTGGGTGCTGTGGCACAATTATGTGAGAAGCAACAGACACAGAGGGCACAACCTCCAAGTTGTGTGCAGTGTGGCTGGTGGAGCTTGACGCTGGCATTGCAGATACATGGGGCCCAACTTTTTTTGGGTTCCCATTTTTGTATTGTTCAGTATCTATCCTTCATGCAGATTTTTCAAAGAACAAGTCAGTTGGCAGCTCTGCCCTTGGTTCTTAATGCTACCAACTTTCCATCTGAGCTTTGAGAGTCTGCCACGGGCTGCATCTGGCCTTCATGCCACCGGCATGCGGCAGTGTCTGTATCTCGGGGCTGGTGAGCAAGGAAATGACCTAACAGCCAGAGGAGAGCTCCCTGAGTTTAAACCTTTGCAGACACTGTACAAAACCGTATAGTACAGAAATCTCATCATAAGAAACCTTGCAAAGTTGAAGCATCCAGGTGGTAGGTAGGTTTGTGTCTTAAAAAGGAAAGCTACACTCTCATTTACTTCTCGTGTGTGCCATTTTTTTGTTAGCACCATTCATAACGTGGAATATATTTTTCTTATTTAGATAAGTTTAGGCATCTGCTGCTGATTTCAACAGGCCACAGCTGTCAGTTGGAAAGAATACACTTAGCAAACTGATGTGATTGTGGGAATGCAGATTGTTTGGCAACATTGTTATACTAAAGGTCCAGAAAAAATACAAAGGGTTCATTAAAAAAAAACACAAAAGAAATCGTTCTAATGCTTTAGGATTTTTATTGCACTTGCCTCCAAGTTAAACAAACAGATTGTACAGAACAATCCCAAACACTGCTCTCCTTTTTATTCTCACAGAAATGTTCTTACTGTGCTGCTCTTCATTGCAAGAGCTTTTATTTCAGGAGGATTTCAGGCTGCTTATGTTTACACTCCTGAGGTAAGGAGGTTGTTTTTGTAATGTGAACGTTTAAGGGAAGTGAAAACATGGTGGGAAAGTAATTTTGATGACCTCTTCGCAATGGAACTTACCCCAGATATGAGTTGATGATCTCATTGTCGTTGTCTAACAGTACTTGCTGTAGTACCGCTTATTACTTTCCATGGGTTTAGGAGACTGCAGGGAATAGAACTTCCCTCTAGGATTAACGGGCTGATGCTTTGTTCACAGGTTTATCCAACAGCCACACGTGCTTTGGGCCTGGGATCCTGCAGTGGAATGGCCCGAGTGGGAGCCCTCATAACCCCATTCATTGCACAGGTAAAACCCTTCTCCTCCTGACCCTGAAGCACGGGAAGGTGATGGAGAAGCTGTGTTTCTGCTGTAAGGGCCAGACCAAGGTCCATCGGTGTGTGATGTGTTGAAGGAGGGTGGTTGTTGCCTGTTCCTTGAGGAGGGTTGAGGTTCATCTCTGAATTTACCTCTTGCTCCAGAGGCCCATGTGATGGGGGCATGAGTAACCAAGAAGCAGGCTGCTGGCTGGATGTAAGGGCACCTTGGAAGCCACCACCTGGAAATGGGATTTGTGAGAGGCAGGGAGTTTCTGTGCGTGGTGCAATGCCACCTTTCTCTTGAGATCCCAGGCTGAGGTCCTGGAGGATACAAACCTTAAGGGCATGTGGAAAGGGCTAGCCAGGGAGGTTGGAGGAGCCAGGCTCCGCAGGGACGGGACTCGAAAGGCTGGGTCAGAAGCAGTGGCTCTGCAGAGGGTACAAAGCTTGTGCTTTGCTTAAGTCCTGCCAAATACTTAAGGGCAGCAGCACCTTGTGGCACGTGTACTCCAGACTGTTCTGTCAGTGTTTAATAGCTGTGTGTCATCGCTGAGGAAAAAGTATGCAGCAGTGCCTGCTACACATTTCTTCTGATACTGTCATTAAAATTTCTGCTACTACATTATCACAGAAGGAAATACAAATACTAAGCTCAGGGATGCTATTTGGTATTTTCTGCCTCTTTTCTGCAGGTGATGTTGGAATCTTCAGTCTATTTAACGCTGGTGGTTTACAGTGGATGCTGCCTGCTGGCCGCTGTGGCTTCCTGCTTCTTGCCCATTGAAACAAAAGGTCGTGGCTTGCAGGAGTCCAGCCACAGAGAATGGGGACAGGAGATGGTTGGGAGAGGATCTCATTCCCCAGGGGTCACCAGGTCAAATTCCGGATCACAGGAATGACGGGACATGAAAACCTGCTGAGTGAATGAATGATACGAGCAAGATCTCTTTCACAAAAAACCCAACCCTGAAGCATAGAAAGCTGACCATACTGTCACTGCCAATGTCATGTGTCAAACTGCAGGACCTTTTGGGTTGAACCTAAGCAAATTGTGTCTCTGCTGCTCTTTGCTCACACTCATAAAAACTTTACTTCTGTATGGAGAGGCGTTTGATCCAGATGTGGTTTGAGGTTTAGCAGGAAGGGTTTTTCCTTAAGTCTGTTGTGCTTGCATGGTCAGCTATTCAGCTTAAAATGTCCCGTGTCAAGCAAATAGCTAACTGAACGCAACTCAGTATAAGCTGTAATTAAAATAATGTACTCTTGATGCCTAAAAAACAAAAGATTAACATTTATTGTGTACCTGGCATAACACACGGTGGATTCCATACACTACAGAGTAGGTTTTATGAATTAGATGCCTGCCTTGCACTTTTTAGCCATCCACAACAACAACAGATTGTGATAACTGCAAATCAAGGAATGCTTTCTAGTTCCCTTGCTTACGGGTTCTGTTCCTTGGGAATTAACAGGCACTGATTGCTTGGAGCTGATTTCCTGAATGTTTCTCCCATCCAAGGCGGGTAGTTCGTGTCAGTGAGGAGCGGTATTTGTTGCAGAGATGGAATCTTTTATAAGAACTGTAAATCCTCACGGTTTGGAGCAGAATTTGACGTTTCTAACATTGCCAGAATCCTTGAGCACTCTGTCTGTTGCTTGGTGAAGACTGCTTCAGCTGTACCGCTGTCTCGTTGTGTGTGGAGATGCACGCTGTGGTTTTCTGCATGGGTCCAGGTATGTTTCTGCTCGATTTCCCTAAGCGTGTTCTCGCGGCGGTGTAGCCAAAACCTTTGGTAAGAGTGGCTGGGTGCGAAGAGCTGCGTGTGGCTCCGGCTGGAGCCGGGGTCTCCCGGCAGAAGCTGGCCTCCTGACAGCTGGGCAGAACTTTTCGATAGCTGCTGATTGTACGCTGACTGCGACGTCGAGCTGGTGACCAAGGAATGTAGCTGGCGGCGTGTCGTAAACGGACAAAAACCACGGGAAGAGCCGAACTGCAATCCTCCTTCGGCGAGGAACTTCACGCCTTCAGATGTCGGTCCTCGAGGCTGACGATTCTGCTCTTGTCAGAGGATGTAATTCAGGTGAGGGTGAGTTTGTCTTGTTTGTCAGGAATCCGTCACTATGCAGGAAGTCAGGTTTCAGAGTCTGTGGATGTGCAGCCAGGAAATGCGGAAGGAAGCTGAGACACGACTCGCCCGTGTCTCCGTTTTTCAGGATTCCAGACTGCGGAACACACAACCAAATGTAAGTGAGATGGGCTCAGCGCTAATCGCGGGGCTGTGGGAAGCAATACGTTTTTGTAGTCTGTGCGGTCGGTTGTCTCATGTCAACATAGGTGAGTGCGCAACAAACTTTTGCACGGTAGAGTATTTTAGGTATTCTGGGAACCAGGCCCCTTTCCTGTGGGGCAAGAGCAGGTCACTGAGTCTGTTTGGGTGCAATACAAAGGAACGCAGCTGGGGTTCAGCTTTCCCTGCAGGGTCTTAGCGCTCCGAGGCGTGTCAGACTGACTTTGTAGCACTGAAGGAAAATCAGAAGTGGATAATTCCTTAAGGAAACTGAGGACACTCAGACTAATTAAAAAAAAAAAAGGCCAAAGAGGTTATTGATATTCTGTGTGTGGGTACCTTCTGCTCAGTTAAGGTTTGGCAAGGCAGCATTCACTCACCGCTGACGGGGGCGGCTGCGGCGACATTCCCGACGCGGT
>NW_010244616.1:756-2081 GCF_000690775.1 Eurypyga helias | reverse complement strand
TCGCAGCTGGAGGCGCGGGTGGAGGAGCTGCAGGACAGGCTGCAGGCCGAGGAGAGGTACCAGGGCTGCCGAGGAGACCCCTCTGCTTCGAGGCGGAGGGGTGGGCTTCGCCCTCGCCACGTGCCGGCACGGCTTAGCCCGCGTCCTGCTGCTTTGCCGTAGGGAGAAGAGCATCCTGCTGTCCTCCAACCGCAAGCTGGAGAGGAAGGTGAAGGAGCTGAGCATCCAGATCGATGACGAGCGGCAGCACGTCAGCGACCAGAAGGACCAGGTGGGTGGCGGATGGGACCCCTCAGAGTTGGCACGTGGCTTTGGGACCCTCTTTGGGGACCCTCAGAGATGCCACGTGGCTTCGGGACCCACCTCGGAGACCCTCGGAGACACCAAGCAGCTTTGGGACCCGCTTTGGGGACCCTCAGAGATGCTGAGCAGCTTTGGGACTCACCCTGGGGACCCTCAGAGATGCCACGCGTCTTTGGGGACCCTCGAAGATGCTGAGTGGCTTCAGGGAACCTTGGAGACACTGAGTGGCTTTGGGACCCACCTTGGGGACCCTCAGAGATGCCCTGTGGCTTTTGGACCCACTTTGGGGACCCTCGGAGACACTGAGTGGCTTTGGGACCCACCTTGGGGACCTTCAGAAATGCCATGTGGCTTTGGGACCCACTTTGGGGACCCTTGGAGACACTGAGTGGCTTCAAGACCCACCTTGGGGACCCTCAAAGATGCTGAGTGGCTTTGGGGACCCACTTCAGGGACCCTTGGAGACACTGTGTGGCTTTGGGACCCACTTTGGGGACCCTCAGAGACACTGAGCAGCCTTGGGACCCACCCTGGGGACCCTTGGGTGCTTGTGCCATGCTGGCTATCCGAATCCGTCGGGAACCGCCCTGTCTCCCGCAGCTGAGCCTGCGGGTGAAGGCCCTGAAGCGTCAAGTGGACGAGGCGGAGGAGGAGATCGAGCGGCTGGAGGGCGCCCGCAAGAAGGCGCAGCGGGAGCTGGAGGAGCAGCACGAGCTCAACGAGCAGCTGCAGAACCGCATCAAGGCGCTGGAGAAGGAGGCGTGGTAGGGGATGCCGCGCCGGAGGTGGATCCCGGTACCGGCTCCGGACCAGGGCTGACCCTTCTCCTTCCCCCCGCAGGCGCAAAGCCGCCCGCGTGGCCGCCGATTCCTCTCTGCAGGACGATCAGCTCAGCTCGGACGAGGAGTTCGACAGCGCCTACGGACCCTCCTCCATCGCCTCGCTGCTCAACGAGCCCAACCTCCAGACCAGCTCCTGCTGACGGCCGTTCCGGCCCGGAGCCGCATCCCGAGAGCTGGGCG
>NW_010244616.1:0-689 GCF_000690775.1 Eurypyga helias | reverse complement strand
CCCAAAAAGCGGGGGGACAGGGGACCCCCCCCCAGACACCCTCTGGCCTCTTTGTCTTCATACGGGTCTCGGAGTGCACTCGCTCCGTGGCTTTTTGCTGGGCTGGCTGTGACCAGTGTCCCCCTTGGTGACCGGATCCCGCTGGGATGCCGCAGCCCTGGGGTCCAAGACATGGCCCCAGGGGATCCGGGGTCCTGGTGTGCCGAGCGGAGGCCACCCCAGAGTATTTTTCCCGCTGTCGGGAATAAAATGGAGCGTTTTAACCCCCACAGCTCCTCGTCCGGGTGTTTTTCCCGCTTGCGTGAATAAAATGGAGCGTTGTAACCCCCACAGCTCCTCGTCCGGGTGTTGGCACAGGCTTCGGCACTGCCGGCACCAGGCTCCTGCCCGGCTTGGAGAACGCAGCTCCTTCCCCGCTCCGCTGGATCTGGCCTGGAGATAAATCCTCGTTATCACTAATTAACGAGGATGGGAGTCTTGCCAACTGCTAATTAGCGCCGTTGCATTGATTGGCAGGTGGTTACGGCAGTTCCCCTCCGTGGCCTCGAGCGGGGCCGAGCTGGCTCCATCCTGGAGCCAGCGTGGGGCTGGGTCGGTGCCTGGGGACTCGGCCAGCCCAGTCCCTGCTGCCTCAGTTTCCCCTCACGTGCCCTGGTGACCTAAACCAGGAAGGAGCCGGCAGGGACGGA
>NW_010244615.1:14495-23771 GCF_000690775.1 Eurypyga helias | reverse complement strand
TTTTTTTTTCCACTCGGTAAAAGTCAAAACGAAGCCGAGGTTTGAGCGCTGTAGCATCCGCTGGATTCCGTGTGAGGATTTCCAGCCTTTCCGAGCGCGAGCGTCTCTTGTGGCTTGGGAGCCTGGTGAGGGGGAGGGAGAAAAGAGGTAGCGCAGGGGCTGATGAGCCGGGAACATCAATTATTCCCCAGCGTGAGCCCGCCTGGATAAACTGCAGAGCTGGTTCTGCTGTGGGAACCCGTTTGCCGAATGAATTGAAGTTAAGAGAAAAATGCGTTTCTGACATTCATAGAATCACGGAATGGTTTGGGTTGGAAGGGACCTCAAAGATCATCTAGTTCCAACCCCCCTGCCATGGGCAGGGACACCTTCCATAGCCCAGGGTGCTCCAAGCCTCATCCAGCCTGGCCTTGGACCCTCCCAGGGATGGGGCATCCCCAGCTTCTCTGGGGAACCTGTCCCAGTGCTCCCACCCTCTGCGGGAAGAATTCCTTCCTGACATCTAATCTAAACCTTCCCTTTGGTTCCCGTTCGCCTGGAGGCGAATTTGAAAAAAAAACCAACCACTTTCTAGCGATGTTTTTGTCTTGCGTGCGAGATTCTGTTTGAGCAGAGGGAAAACCAGGCTTCCCCAGCGACCAGCACCCTTAGCCAAGGGCTGGGTTTGCTGCCGGTTTTAGGGATTCCCGGCTTTCTGAAGCGGTTGGTAGCGTCAGTGCCGCGTGTCACTCGCCCTGTCCTGCCTGAAGCAGCACAGAGGGTTGTCGGGCTGAAGAGAGCGGTTGAAATTTTCCGTGCTAGTCTTTTAGGCGATGGGGGAATCGTGGAGAGCATCGGTTTGCTGCGGGGAAAATCCTTTCATTAACTTTTCTTCTTGTTTTTGGGGTTCCCTCCCCAAGTGGATATTTGGAGCTCCTTCTCCAGTCATAGGATTTTCGCCTTCTTCGAGCGTGGAATTTGTTCCTGTTTTCCCACCTGTGTACACATCTACGGTTCCGCCTCATGCCGGGAAAAACTGGATCGATAAAAGGCTTCCGAACTGCAAAGTAAGTCCGAGCTCGGGCATGCCCGAGTGCTTGTGCGGCTGCAGCGCATGAAGTCGGCAAGCTGAAGGATGGGATGGGCGCTGGGGATTGCGACGGCGTGCGGGAGGTCGGTGGTTTGTGGGGCAAAGCCCGTGGAGGAGGGATGGGGTGAGGGATCTCGTGGAGGAGGTACTACAGCGTCACACGCCTTCCCTTTCCTCAAGCTGAACAAGTAAAATATCTGTAATGTTTATTTTTATTACGTTGAGTAGAATGTTTTCATTTTACTATGGGATGTGGTTATGAGAGTTTCCCATTTTCCCTTTTTTCTTGGTGCTCCCACTGGTTTTTCCCCCCAAGGGATGCCGCGGTACAGCGCGGGCAGCGGTGACATCACCGCGGGTGCTGCCACGTCCTCCGTGCCAGGGTGTCCCTCCCGGTCCTTCACCCTTGCCCCCGCCCCCACTCACCTACACCTACCTACCCCCACGATTACAGCATGACTTCGTGGCCTTGTCCCGTTCCCGCTCGGAAGGTGGCTGAGGTCTTGGAATGGCAGCTGGGCTTGCTCCGGAGGAACCGCGTCTGGGACACGATTGCCTTCAGCTACTCTTGTATTTTGTGATGCTGCGTCAGCTGATTAGTCCTGTTAAAAGCTGGTTAATTTTTAAATGCTTGGCTAAACTCAGCAGTGTTTATGGAGCAGAAATCAATGTATTTTTGCAAGTTTGTCCCTGAATTGAGGTACTGTGGTGTAATGCTGAGCCAAAGAGACTTTATTCTCACTTTTATTTCTGAGTCTGTGTCTCAAACCTTAACAGCCTTTTATTTATTTATGTTGGGCAGATATACCTGAATAATGCATTTGCTCTGGATTCGGCGTGGATACATCCTGAGGAATCCAGGCTCTTCCAGGGAGATGAGAAGCCCCTGTTAATGACAAACCACGTAGCTATGGCCATCACCAGGCCAGCCGCTGCTGCCTCCAGGCATCTTCCCACGGTGGTGTTGGCACCCCAGCTGATACCAGGTCAGTAGGACACAAATAATTAAGTATTTCCTTCTTTTTAATGAGATCTGAGATGCATAAGCTATTCCCTACAGTAAAGGCTTCCTTCCATTCCTCTGACAAGCGCTTGCTTGATCTGAACCTTGATCTCAAAGCGCATTTCATCCTCTAAATTACTCTTAAAGAAAGAAAAGACTGTGTGTAGTTATAAAAGACTGTAACACATTATTCCAGAACTGGCTGTCGACTCCCAGGCTGAAGGGGCCAGACACTCCCCATGTACCTGGTTATTTTCAGACAAGAAATTACTGACACGGTTCACGTATGATTCTCCTATTGGCTGCTGATTTTAAGAATTTGATGTGGTCTGTGTGGACAGCTATCCGTAGGGAAGAGCAATTGCTCCATCACCTCGTTAAGACTCAGCTACGCATCACGATATTTGTGAAATAAATCCCATCAATCTGCATAACTCGGGGTTTTCACAGCAGTTAACAGAAAAGTTAAGCTTTATATTTGGAAAAGAGCAGAAAATACATTGTTGTAGAGCTGAACGGGTTTTGGTGCTACAGCGGTGATTTGAAATAGCAGTTGTCTCCTAGGAAAGGTTAAGAAGTGAAATGCTACTGATGTTTGAACCCCTAATGTATCGTCTTAAATTCAGAATTAGGATATTCTTAGTGGCTTCTGTCACTGTTTCTTCCGTTCTTCGCTGGGAGGTAGTGTCTGCTGGGTTGAGAGCACACTCCTCTTACCTGGTCTTTGCCCTGTAAAGTACTTCTCATCTTGCAGCCGTGCAGCACACGGGAAGTGTTGTGTCTCGCCGGTGGTGCGGAGACTCGGTGAGAGCGTGCTGGAAGAGATCCTTACTGTTTGGGTTCATTTGCCAGGCTGATTAACCAGCAGTGAATATTGTTCTAACCGCTCGAGTCGGCGCTGTGTTTCGGTGCTTTAGCAATCCGTTGCAGTGAGCCGCCTTCTCCTCCTGCCAGAGTCGCCCGATGCTCAGCTGGAGCCAGGCTCCGCAGCGCTCGGAAGCGCTCGGGCCACAGGTGGAAGCCCGCTGCATGCACGCGTTCCTCCGGCATGCCGTGGGCAGGAGCCGAGCTGCGTTCCCAGGCAGGATGCCCCGTTCGAAGCGTGTTTTTAAGGAGGAGGGTGATGGCGAGGGAGGTGTTCTGCGCAGGGGAGCGACGGCCTGTTGTTAGTTTGTTTGTTAAAACACTTAAATATTTTAAACGAACATTTTATCACATGAAACATTTCAGATGTAAACCGAGAGCGTACCTGGCAGCGGGTTAGGGAAGCCTGCTTGGCACAACAAGGTCTTCCCAGCCCAATGCCACGTCCGTGTTCTGCAAGTAGCACAGATAAAAGATGATCGCCCCCTGGACAGTGTGTGCACCCACAAGCCTGTTTTCACACGATGTCTCGAGGTGGATCCAAGTCTTCCTCTGACAGCCTTGGCTGCCACCTCTGCAGACTGCCCTGAGCTCCCGTTCGGGTGGGAGGGGTGCAGGGAGCAGCACAAAGACCCCCAGGCATCTTTCTAAATCCTCCCATCCCTCTTCCAAACCTTGTTTCTGGTTGATGGGATCGATGCATCCCTGTCCGCGTGTGAACTCGCGGGGAGCGAGCACAGCGATGGCATCGCTGCGGGGCGGCAGTACCGGTGCCCTGCAGCCGTGATCAGAAGCTGCTGCTGGGAAGGGTTATGGTGGTACCTGAAGTATTTCCTATGTAATCTTTACACTTAATATGAAGAGTAATAAAAATACCGAGAGCAAATTGCTTAGTTAAGTGGTTTAAACTGAGAAGCTAATAAGCTTTTCGCAGGTTAGGCGGGCGCATTCATTTTGAAAGCCTGTCTTCGGCAGGTTCGCCCTCCGCAGTTATCGGTAATGATATAATTGTTTTCTCAATGTATCAGCAGTGTTAGGGAGATAAAGGAATGAGGTATTGGAGTTTGGCGAAGGGTAATGCACGTCATTTAGCAGCTGCGAGCTCCAGCTACTAGGAGGTGTTATTTTCTGTAAGAAAAGGAGGCAGCTATTATTCTCGCACATATTGTGAAACATGAATTTATGCACTTACCATTTTGTGTATCTAAAGCCAATAGTGGCGTTTTATTTTCCCACCTGGGAATGATAGCTTGTTTGATGTCTACTGGGTGTGCTTTTTTCCTGTGTGAGGAAGGCAGGGTCTGGGTATTTCTGCAGAGAAAGGGTTTGTGTTTTGGCTGCTGCACTGTGCTGTCTGCCGTGCCGATGGAGCCATGGCTCGGTTGGTCCCGAGTCAGGCGTGCCTGTATGGCACCCGTGCATTCCATACATTCCCATGACTGCTGGATGTGGGGTGAGGGACCGCCAGCAGGACCTGTTGGATGAAAGCTGCTGCCCTCAGGTACAAGATATCTGGGTGCTTTTACTGTTACTGATGCTATTTTAAACGTTTGAAGGTATGTGTTTGCGGGTTGGTGTTCCTGGCTCTCCAGAGCATCACCAGCAGTGGCTCCTTGTGAAGCGGGTGTTGCTATTGGTGTGTTTGAGAAGGTTTTCCCAGGAAACCTTGGAGAACAAGCCTTTTGCCCAGCCGTCTGTGAGGGAGGGAGCAGGAGATAGAGATGGAAATGTGTTGTTATCTCTTGAAGGAGCAAATTTGCCAGAAGTGGAAGAGGCTGCGATGGGGGAGCCCGCAGTGGGCTGCCGCTCCGGCAGTGGTTGGGTGGTGAGGGGGATGAAGCAAGCATCCCCTTGGAGCCCAAAAATTCAGTGATATTAAGTTGAGATGGTGGCTTTCAGCTTGTAGCCCTTGAAGTCTGTTTGCCTTCTGCTTGCTGGAGGGTGACTATGAGATGCCGGGTGAGTGAGTCGGTGTCTCCCATGACGGTGTGCACAGCCCTGTATCGCGCAGAGACCGAAAGCTTGCTGGCTCTCCAGAGAGCCCCGGTGTGACGCTAAACCTAACAGTACGTGGGCACTCCAGTAGGACCAGTAACGCGATGGGTGTTACTGGGCTCCTTGCTGAAGACCATAGTACTCCACAGCTCATCTTGAGGTATCGTGCTTTAGGTTGGATATTGGGGAAATTCCTTCCCGGAAAGGGCTGTCAGGGTTGGAAGGGGCTGCCCAGGGAGGGGGGAGTCCCCATCCCGGGAGGGGTTTCAGAGCCGTGTGGACGAGGTGCTCAGGGACATGGTTAGTGGGGGCTGGGCAGTGCTGGGGTAACGGTTGGACTTGGTGATCCTAAAGGTCTTTTCCAACCTAAAAGATTCCATTATTCTATGCTTTGAGCATCTACATACAGACCCAGGAGTTCAGAAGGGGAACCTCACCCTACGGTAAGGACATCCCATCCTCGCCTGAGCCCTGGCCGCAACCGGTGCTGCCAGCGCATAGAAACAAAGGCTGCTCCTGTAAATCTTGCCCATGGCTTATTGAATAAATACCCTCAAGGGTTTCTGGGGGTTGAAGTGGTGGGCCGTTGCTCAGCAGCAGTTTGGAGGGCAGCCGAACCTTGGAAAGTGTCTGTAGCACAGGAGTTTCAGCTCGGCTCTTGGGAACGCCGTGCCTGGACGCTGCTTTCTGCACCTCTGCTCAGAGCAAAGGAAAATCTAATGTTTGGACATCCATTTCCATTTTAAAACGTTAGACAGTCCTCAAATGGATTTTGTTTCTTTTTTTGAATGTGCATTTCAACACGAATTGCATTTTCTTACTGATCTGGAGCATGGCCCTGGCACTGTGGCTGTCTTCAGCAGTAGCTGCCGAGGTGTAGGCAGAGGGATGCGTTACGGCAAACGCGTTGCCTCCCCGGAGGTCTCCTTCAGGGAGCCGTGTCGGAGCCGGAGTGCTGGGGGGAGATGCTGAAGAGGTGGAGGCCTGGTCATGGTTTTTGTCTTTAACAAAATGCTCAGTGTATTTATTTCATTTGTAATAGAGGCGTTCTAACCTGGGAAGACTTTTGGTGCTTTCCAGTGCGCTCTCCTTGAAGGAAAACAGTCCTCTTAAATCAGATACTGTATCTTTTTTTTGGGTGTGGAATGTTTTTTCAGTAGAAAATATTTTCTGCTAAGTCAAAGCTCCGTTGCCTCTACATTTCCAGGGCGTCTCTCTGCTCAATAGCAATCTTTTTGCTCCGTCACCTGTTGGTGTCAAAATCCGCAGTGTCAGAACGAAGGGTTCGTGTGTGTTCTTCCACCAGATTGCTTTAGCATGACCAGTGCTATGCAGGTTAAAATTCTGATCCTTCCTGGCACTGTCCTTTTCTTTCTTTTAATCCCACTAACCTTGACAGGACTGAGCCAGTGTTCTTCGTAGCAACTACTAGAATTTTTTTTCATATACATGTATGTGCACAGATACTGTTTTCTAAGTCATTTCAGTTTAAATCTGACATTACAAATCTATGCAGGAATGTGGTTGCTTTGTGTTAAATTTGGGTTACATTTTTCTGGTTTTTCAACAGTTTTGAAATACCTGACACAGGACCTTTGACCTTCTGTGTTTCCTACACCCAAGCTTTGTGTTTGAAGCATATGTGTGCATAGAAGTCAGGTCAGCTTTTGAGCCTCTCGGGTTGGAGCCTCTTTATTTCATGTGCCTGTGCTAGGGCTCCCTGTTTGTAAAACATGAATAGCACTGCAGGAACCTGAATATCCCTGAAATGCCATGAAAACCCTCTTTATTTGTGGAGCATTCAGGCACTGCAGAGATAAATGCTTTATTGAGTCTCTGGGAATGTTTGACTTTAATCAGCCTTTACAAAGTTTGTGTTTTCTTATGAAGTTTGTGCTTTTTTGGTGCTTTTTTCTGTTATCTACCCAAATCAAGTGCAAACTTCAGCCCAGTTAGGGTTGGGTGCAGTTTTTTTCCCTTAAATTATAGAAATAAAACTACATGTAACAAGTTTATGGGAAAGGCTGGTAGTTCTGACCCTTTCATAATATTCTCCTACCTGCCCCCAAGACCTCATTATAAAGACATCCAGCTCTTTCAATGAGGCTTTCAGTGGGGCAAAAAGATGCCTTTTTGCAGAGGCTGCTCTTGTTTGTGAGGAGCCAGGTATTTGTATTTATTGCATACCAGCAGAAAAAGGGAGTGTTAGTGGTGCTGTTACGGGCAGACTCCTGCCGTAGCCGGAGTTTACAAATGGAAATGGCAGTAAGTTGCTTTTTCTCCCTTTGGGCTACAGAAGATAGGGATATCAATATGTTTTCCTTTTGCATTGGGATGGATATGCTATTGAAGTCAATCCATGGTTTCATTTTATTGACTGACGAATGCTGCTTCAGCAGCTGACACTTCAGACCACGTGCAATTTGGGCAGCGGGGCCATCAGCATCTCCATCTGCGGGTGTCGATATTGGGGCTCTAAATGCATGTGCTATAGGTCTTCCAAGTATTTGTGCTTGATAAAATTCCTTGCGAGAGGCATCGGAAGCGCCCATTAAAGTCCCGACTGGTGCCAAGCCCTGATGTGTGTGGGGCTGTTGCTGGGGTGGGGAGCATTACCTGGGGGCCATTGCATGCAGGCAGGAACAGGAGTGTCTCCAGCTTCAAAACTCAAGCCCATCATTTCAAGGATGCACTTTGCTGAGCGGGAGGGTGATCTCTTTGTCCTGATTTGGAGCGCTGGCCTGGCCGGTGCTGGCCATGAGCCTTCCCAGAGGCCGGGTACCCTGCGTTAGATACTCAAACGGCATGGTGCTGTGCAGGGCTGGGCTCAGTGCAAATAACGTTTTCCATTTCCTCCTCCTTCTGTAAGTGTCTACGTGAGTTTTTCTGCTGGTGCCAAGTCTCTGGGAATTTGAGGCACTGGCACAAGTTGCCCAGAGCAGCTGGGGATGCCCCATCCCTGGGAGTGTCCAAGGCCAGGCTGGATGAGGCTGGGAGCACCCTGGGCTATGGAAGGTGTCCCTGCCCATGGCAGGGGGTGGGGCTGGGGGGGCTTTGAGGTTCCTCCCAACCCAAACCATTCTAGGATTTATCTCTGCTCGAGGCTCGCCAGCTTCCCACCAGCAAAGTGGCTGCCAGTGTGGGGTTCAGGCAGGAGGGCACCCCAGAGCCCACCTGAACAGATGTGGGGAAAACCAGGTTTCATTGTTTCTGAAAAGGCAACTTAGTCTTATTGGTAGTTCGTGCGTATCCTTTCTAGAGATCCATTTATGCTATTGAAAGTGCCCAGCTGGAATGGCATCTCGGGCTGCTGGAGCATCATCCTATTGACTTCGTGGCACCAGAAAATAGCTTTTAAATGGCAGAGAGCAATTAAGGTGAACGGCTGGGGCTTGATCCTAAGGGCTTGTACCAAACAGCTTTCTACTCCTATAGATGAATGAAACAATAATAGGAGTAACTTGTCTTCCTAGCTGCTCTCCGTTTATGGGGAATTATCTAATTAAAAATCAAATCCTGACACTCACAGTGTCTGCAGATGTGAATTTTGCCCCCACCCACTAAACGTGGACCTCGACCTTTTATGAAATACCTCTTTCCACTTGGCATCTTGCATCTGCTCCTCTACCAGCACGTGGGACAATTTATTGAGGAAGTTGGGAATTCAACCTTTACGTTCAGGGAGCGTGTGCCCCTACTCGGAAGCTCAGCGGGAGCTGGCGGCAGCCCCCTCGAGAGAGGAAAATCCAAATCCAACCAGCATCTCCTGTATATTTACGTGTAGCTATATGCAGTGTAAATATCTATATTATTAAAATACTCATGTCTTTAAACTTAATATTTGTATAATCAGTAGTCTTTTAATCCTAGCTATCATTCTCTGTATTTTTATCAGTGTTGTGGTTTAGCCCCAGCCAGGAACTCAGCACCACACAGCTGCTCACTCACTCCCCTCTTCCCCAGTGGGATGGGGAGAGAATCGGAGAAAAAAGATAAGAGAACTTGTGGGTTGAGATAAGAACAGTTCAATAATTGAAAGTAAATAAAATAATGATACTAATATGCAATGACAATACTACTACTAATGGTGATAGTAATGGTAGTTAAAAAAAAATAAAGGGAAACAAAATGATAGAACTACTCACCACTGGCTGACTGACACTCAGACTGTTCCTGAGCAGCACTTACCCCCAGCCAACTCCCCCAGCTTATATACTGAGCATGAGGTTTGATGGCATGAAATGTCCCTCTGGTCAGTTGGGGTCAGCTGTCCGCGCTGTGTCCTCTCCCAGCTTCTTGTGGAGTAGTGGGTGTGAGAAACAGGGGCAGTGTGAAACGGCAGCAG
>NW_010244615.1:9364-14426 GCF_000690775.1 Eurypyga helias | reverse complement strand
CAGCCACGCAGTAGCTACTGTGAAGAGCATTAACTCTATCCCAACCAGAACCAGCACAATCAGGTCATCAAATAATCCAGTGTGTAGGGTTTTCAGGAATACTGGATTTATAAGTGATGGCTGAAATACTTTTGAGGACATGTGTTTCACTTGGCATGCTGCCATGCCGGGCCCAGGATGGCTGTCCTCAGGGGTTTCTCTTGCTGGCTGTGGGTGCAGCGGTGTCTTTGCCTGGGTTGCTTGGGCAGGGGAGAACAGGGCTTCCGCGGGAAAGCCTTGTTTTCTTCTGTAATTTGCCAAGTTTTGCTATGTTGCTTTTTTTTTTTTTTTTACCTTTTAATAGTCTAGCTGGCCAAGAGGAGTTCCCTGACCCCACCGCTGTTGGTCACGAGAAGGTGGTGAGAGCAGGACCCCCCTCTGTGGCGGCTGCAGCAGTGGGGCTGGGAGGGCGAGGGGGGTGTTAGGGCTGAAACCACCCAGCTCTACACAGCTTTTGGGGTGGTCTCCCCCCTTTAAAAGGTTTGTTTGAAGACGAAGGGAGGATTTTAGTCATTTTAGCCTGTTTCAACTGCCATCATTTTTTCCCCTCTCCATCAAAAAGCAGTTGTCAGTTTTAATTCTGGGAACAGTCTAATAAAGAACTGTCATCTAAAAGACTTCAGCTTACAGACTCGACAGGTGAAGGGAAAGGGAAAAAAGGATGATGATAAACAACAATTCGCATCTCAGGGTTTTTTTTGTTTCTTTTGGAGGTGTTTTTTCATGCATCTTGGGAAGCAGCGTTAGCTACTTGATGACAGCGGTCGCCTTAGAGCTGAGCTGGCTGTGGTGCCGGGGCGGCGTCCTCGCCAGGCTGGGTGATGGTCTCTGTCTGCCCAGGCTGGCGCGTGCGATGCAGCTGCCCTCTCGGCTGTTGGTGATCGCTCCCTCCTCTCGACCCACCTGCGGGAATAGCTGACTGTGGAATTCGCTCTGACGAGCGTACCCCTTGTCCAGATGTCTTGGCTCCAGGCTGGTGCGCTGGGCTGCGCAGCTCCCGCGCCCCTCGCCAGGCTGGGTGATGGTCTCTGTCTGCCCAGGCTGGCGCGTGCGATGCAGCTGCCCTCTCGGCTGTTGGTGATCGCTCCCTCCTCTCGACCCACCTGCGGGAATAGCTGACTGTGGAATTCGCTCTGACGAGCGTACCCCTTGTCCAGATGTCTTGGCTCCAGGCTGGTGCGCTGGGCTGCGCAGCTCCCGCGCCAGCGGGATGGACCGGGTGGGGCGGGGGGGGGGCTGGTGCCCCCAGACCATCCGTTCCAGACCATAGCCAGGTTGGGCAGCATCGCTGAGATAAAGTGAACGTGTCTGAAATGGCTTTGTAATCACAAACGATGGACTTTCACATTTATTTATTTTTTTTTTTAAGAGCAGCTGGGACCATGCAGCGCTTGGATGCAGCCAACTCAGTAAGAGGGGGGCTGTGCAGCAGTGTGTGTGCCTGGAGAGCGGTGCTAACCCCAGAAACCCAGGATACAGGCAGTTAGGGTGTTAGGGATCAGTTGGTTTAGGAATAAAAACAAGGAGCTTACAATCTGCTTTAAAAAGAAGTGAGAATGGTTTACATCCTTCTGTGGGTGAGGTTTAGGACCTCAGCATTACTAACTTCTGCTAACTCTGGGGTCAAAGTATTTAACTTCTGCTTAACTGAACTGGTGTTTAATTTTATATGACTTCCATAGCATAGGCATTTAAACTGAAACGTTTCAAAATAGTTTTTATTTTAAATATACATGGAAAACATTTCAGATCCTTAGGAAGCTTCTCCTACTACTAGACAAGACAAGAGGAAATGGCCTCAGCTTGTGCCAGGGGAGGTTTAGATTGAATATTGGGGAAATTCCTACTGGAAAGGGCTGTCGGGCGTTGGAAGGGGCTGGCCCGGGAGGGGGGCAGGCCCCTGGTTTCAGAGCCGTGTGGATGTGGGGCTCAGGGACATGGTTAGTGGGGGGCTGGGCAGTGCTGGGGTAACAGTTGGACGGGGTGGGCTGAAAGGTCTTTTCCAACCCAAACGATTCTGTGATTCAATACAATACATAGTGTGATTTTTTTTTAAATATTTTTTCCCAGTAGCGTTGAGTTCTGGTATCCTTTTGCCACGCTAAACTACCATGGATAACGTGGGAAGCAGCACAGGGGCTGGGTGCTTGGAAAGTTTGACGGCATCAAGTGCTGCGTGGTTCCTGTGCTTGGTGTGCGTTTACCTGGGTAGAGAGAGATCAGCACGTGGTGGTGGAAATCCGTTTGTGTTCTAATTGTGTCTTTGGGCTGTTCCAGGAGAAAAGGAAGCATCAGCTAGGTCAGTGTCTGCTCTGGGGTCCTTTGGTCCTCATCCAAAGGAGGGCGTCCTAATGCGGAGGAGCTTTTAGAGGGCCCTTGGGCGCTTGCAGTAGCTCACGGGCTGAAAGGATGAAGAAAACCCAGGGATTCATTGGGTCGTTTAAAAAGTTACACATTAGTGCTTGTGTGCATGAATACTTTTTTCTCCAAAAGAGATGAAAAGTTCAAAAGGTCTTTAACCTGCTTGACATTCTTTCCTCTCTTATTTTTTTTAAAACGTGTCGTTTGGGAAGGATATTCATAACCCTTCGGTAAAGTTGTTTTCCCGTAGGCAACACTGAAGACAAAGGCTGAAAGACAATACAATCATGTGCAATTTAAAATTCTTTGCATTGTCTGTAAACAGTAAGTTTTCACAGTATCAATAATGTTTTTATCTGGAAATGAAGGTCTGGAGTTACCGTTTTGGGCAAGAGTGAGTCTTCATATCTCACAAGCGTTAGTAGCCTTTACGTTTGTCTTGTGGAATATAGAAATTCTCGTGCTTTTGGGTGGGTTTTTTTCAAGGAGAAGAATCTTGTGGTTTCAATTGTTAATGTGTTGGGAGGGACTACAAGAAAGCTGGGGGGGCTTTTCCCCAGGGCAGGGAGTGACAGGACAAGGGGTGATGGGTTTGAATGGAAAGAGGGAGATGGAGATGGGCCATCAGGAAGGAATTCTTCCCGCAGAGGGTGGGAGCACCGGGACAGGTTCCCAGAGCAGCTGTGGATGCCCCATCCCTGGGAGTGTCCAAGGCCAGGCTGGATGAGGCTGGGAGCACCCTGGGCTATGGAAGGTGTCCCTGCCCATGGCAAGGGATGGCACTGGCGGCGCGTTAAGGTCCCTTCCAACCCAAACCAGTCTGTGATTCTATGAAATCCAAGTAAATATGGAGTGATTAATAATGACACTAAAAACCTCTTTCTGGAAGTTTTTGGAAATACTTAGAGCAAAATCTGGCTTGTTACTGGGAAGAACTTCTTCCCAGCTTCGCGGAGTGCGGAGGACAGTCCCTAGCTCTCAACGAGTCATGTCCTGGGCCGGTGTCCAGTCGCTTTGGCAGATCATACGTTTTGTTAGAGGTTGATAAATTGCTGAGATGATCTTTCAGTTGAGAGCAAAGCAAGAGAGCGGGCGTGATGAGCCCCGGCCACCCTATCCATGCTCTCCTCTCAAGGATTAACAATTACAGGGGTAGTCCTTTCTTCACGGAATTATTTAGCAGGAGACGGGGAGAGAGAACTTCATCAAAGGCGGGGAAATCACCAAACCTTCTCTTTCAACTGCCTGATGAAACTTTAATAAGGGAATTGATGAAACTTTAATAAGGAGGCCCTGCTTCAGGAGCGTTACTCATCCGTGCTGGTGGAAGACTTTGGCTGTCCGAGCAACTGGGGCTTACGTGATTTTGCTGCTTTCCTGGGCTCTGTGGGGAAATTGCATCTTCTTCTCCAAAATAAAAGCATCAAATGAGAAGTAAACAACCTTTCTGCTTGTGCACCCTGTAGGAAGCCGGTAGAAAACTCATTTTTCTAGACAACGTTAGGTTTCATAAGAGTTACAGAAGATGTTTTGTGGATTTTTCTCAACTGCAGACAGGGTGAATTAGGAATGATTGCAGGCTGTGGGAGGCCAGGTGTTGAACCCAGCCTAAGGGGCTGTGATAGTCCTCAGGTGAAGAAACAATAAACCTCTATTAAACAGTAGGATTAGTTGGACACTTTTTTTTTTAATTTCTATTGTGACTGGCAGACTAATCTGTTTTTCATCTATCCATGGCTGAATGATCGAAACTTTAGCATTTGTGGAGTTTTTTTGCCTGTGTGCCTGTTAATTATTGGAAATGCAGGTGCTTTAAGTGAATGTGCTGGTTTTGGTGCGGATAGAGTTAGTTTTCCTCACAGTAGCTCGTACGAGGCCGTGTTTTGGTTGTGCTGAGAATAATATTGACAACATACTGTTTTTGGTTGTTGCCAAGCAACATTTATTTTAAGCCAGGGACTTGCTCAGTATCTCACGCTGCCCCTCTGTCTCCAGCTGCTTCTCTGTAAGGAGCTGGGAGGGGACACAGCGCGGACAGCTGACCAAAGGGACATCTCATGCCATCATACCTCATGCTCAGTATATAAGGGGCCAGGGCTCTTTGTCTCTCTTGGGCTTAGTCTGGCTCTGGGGCATTAGCTCTTGCTGCTCAGGGCCTGGCTGGGTGTCAGTTGGCAGGTGGTGAGCAGTTGTATCGTTTGTTTTCTTTTCCATTGTTTTCATTATGTATTATTAGTATTGTTAGTATTATTAGTCTCATTATTAGTATTGTTAGTATTATTAGTCTCATTATTTTATTTAATTTCTTTTCAGTTATTGTAAAAATGTTCTATCTCAACCTGTGAGTTTCCTTGTCTTTTCCTCTGATTCTCCTCCCCATCCCACTAGGCAAGGGGGGAGTGAGTGAGCGGCTGTGTGGTGCTCAGTTGCTGGCTGGGGTTAAACCACGACAGTGAATTCTTCTTGGCATTGACAAATACAGTAAAAACAATAAAAGATTTTTTTCTTGTGTGGTGCTTACTGAAAATATTTGACTTCTGTTTTGCTACTGCAGAGCTTATTTTGTTGGCAAATAATTATCTATAAAGAGTTAGGGGCAAAGCTGCCAAAAGTTAGTATCATAGACAGCCTCAGGAGCCCCAATTAGCTGCAGCCAAAGCAG
>NW_010244615.1:0-9338 GCF_000690775.1 Eurypyga helias | reverse complement strand
TTCCCCAACACCAGCTGAGAGCAAAGCAGCATTTGGCACCTGAAAGCCAAAACTTTTTGGGTGTCTGAAGCCTCATCCAGGCTTTTCCAGGCTGCTCTGGCTTCAAACACACTCAGACAGATTCCTGCAAACACACGGAATGCCCCAAGTGAGGAGTCTGATCAAATAGTGATATGATTTTTTTTTTGCAGAGCTACAGTTGGCTCTTATTGCCTGAAGGATTTCCACATGAACTGAAAACATTTGCTAAATGACATAATAAGCTAATGATTGCTTAATTTTTGAATACATAGCTCAGTGTAGAGGGAGTAACAGCTGGTGTTTGTCAAATTAGGTTTTCTCCTTAAGTTTTTTACTACTCATTTTCTTGTTTATTTAACTTATTTAGCCAAGATTGAGCTCTGAAGGTCTTCCCCCCACCAAGCTTGTTAGACTTAAAGGTAAATGTTCATGTTCTAAAACGCATTTGAGCCTAGATTTGGTGGATGACTTCTGAGCTCCAGTGTGAAACCACTGGAAGTTTCCTACGTGGCTTGTTTTCAAGACGAAGGGTACCAGTGCTTAAACCTTGTAAGCCTCAGGTGCCTGCGTGGCTGTCACAGGAGAGCAGACGGGCAGCACCCAACATGGGGTGGTTAATAGAGCAAGTAACAAAAACATTCAGATCTGAAATCATACAACTTTTATGTAGGAAATGTCAGAAAAAAGGTGGTCATGAAGCTGTAGGAGAGGGAGTAAATGCCAGCCAGTCTGTTCAAATGTTTGACTTTTTTATTGATTTTTTTTTTTCATTTAAATGTAATAGCTCTGCACAGCCTCTATATGACTCTCAACTGTCTTATCCATCTAGGTTATATTGGTGTGTTCACATATATGGGGTTTTAATATCTAAAAATGCAACAACCCCTAACTAGGACTTTAAGAATAAGGATTAGGAGAGTCCATAGATTTGAGACTCCATAGAAAATATAATATATAATTTTTGTTGATGCCCCATCCCTGGGAGTGTCCAAGGCCAGGCTGGATGAGGCTTGGAGCAACCTGGGCTATGGAAGGTGTCCCTGCCTGTGGCAGGGGGGGGCACTGCGTGTGCTTTAAGGTCCCTTCCAACCCAAACCATTCCATGATTGTAATATATTCAGGATCCAGTGTCTCATGAAGGAGGACGTGCAAACAGTGGAGGCCAGGTGGAACGTATTGCAGACTTTTGTTCCATCTTGCGTTGAAGCTCAGAACACTGAAAACATTTTCTTGCGTAAATCCGTTCGTTTTCAATCAAAACTACAATCTGTTGTCTCTTGCTTTTCCACAGGTGGTTGCCAGAATAGCCTTAAACCGATCAGCAGCAATCAGACCCTCGCCTTGGCCACCACCGCGCTGGTGTCGGTGGAGCCTGAAGTCCCACAGGGACCTTCGGTGCCGAGCGTCCAGCCCTGCCACGTGCTGACCTTCTCCCCTATCAAAATTCCAGTCTTGGCTTCGCCTTTTCCAGGTAAGGTGGCTCTAATGAGCAGCTCGTTATGTTTGCTTGCAGCAGAGAGGGGCTTCTGGGAGCGCGTTTTGGTGAGCTTTGGTCAATGCTCAGCTGGAATTATAGTTTCTGGTGCTGCTTAGGGGCATTCCCTGGAAGCGTGTGCTAGAAGTGAGTTCAAAATTCCATCTGCGTTTGGCACGTGGATGTCGCGGCGATGTTGGCGACAGGGTACAACCTGCAGTGGCGCCAAGTCTTTGCGGCCGATCCTCAGGGCACGTGTTGGCAGTGGAAAAGTATCTGGTTGACGTACGGTAGCGTTTGATTAACGCTTACATAGGTTGTTTGGGTGTTTGTAAAACAAGCAGGGAGAATGTGGGTGTGGATTTGGGTTTTTTCGGGTAGGTTTAGGTGTGGTTGCTTACAGGAAATAAAGCCATTTTCTTGGCGTGACTTTGTGTAAGAGCTTCCTGCACGTGGCGGCTGGGGAAGTGCTGTGGCATCCCTGACTCGCTGTGGAGGTCTGATTTAAAGTCTGCAGGGTAATTTTTGAAACTGTTTGTACTCTGAATGCTTAAGGCTGTATTTCAGAAATGATATTTACCAATTAAGTTAAAAATGTAAATTAGGGTGCATTTTCCATCTTTTTGGTACTTGAAGTGTAACACAGCAAGACACGGCGAGATTGAATTTTGCAGAAGGGATGCAGTTGTCATTGTCACTATTGAGGTGGAATCTTCGTGTGAGAAAGGTAGCTCAGCAATTATCATTCCTGTTGAGCAGCCATTGGAGTCACCCGGATAAACGCCTGCCAAGGGCGTACGGTGGCGGTTTTGTGTTCAGGACCCTGAAGAGCACACTGACCCGTAGGAATACAGGAACAAGTCTGACTTGGTTGGGGAGGGATGGTACGGAAATAAGGACAGACTTCTGCTACGGGGCAGGGACTTGGTGCTTCCCACGGGGGGTTATTTCACCCACGGAAACCATTGTGCCTGTTTGCAAGCGAGCAGCTTAGAGGAAAACCCAAAGGTGGGGGGCGAGGCGGGGAGGGGAAATCATTCTTTATCTGTGCTGCAAAGCAGAATTACGTGCCAGATGTGTTCTTCCCTGAGCTGAGATGCTCGGGTGATCTGGGAAGGAGCCGGCGCAGGACTCTGGATTTACAGCTGCGGGGGCGAGCTCTGCGTGAGGGGTGTTAGACATGATCGAATATTATAATGCCGGGAAGCTCGGCCGCCCCGATAACTGGCTCGGCTCTGCAATGATAAACATGTCAGGCCGTGATAATTGTTGCTTTCCTTTCGAGTGAGTGTATGATAGGCTATCAAATACCACGCTTTGAGTGCCTGAGCAATCATCCTGTTATCAATCATTCACAGTAAACCACACACTTCTGGGTGTTTTTCTCCTACAGAATATATAGTAGCTTTTTAGAAAAGAACGCTTGAAGGTGCCCAGTCCCTGTACAATAAACCTGAGATCCAGCTAACCGTTTTTCTCCATTAATCACCCTCTCCGGGGTATGGCGAGTGCCTTCGCAAAGACTCACGTAAAGCATTTTTGTGAAATTCCCTTTTATTGTGCTGGCAGAGGAGCGGACTGGAAGGTGCTTGGGTTTAGCTTATCTTTGTCAACACCAGCTTGATGAACAGCTGCTGTAGCTACCCCTTAAAAAGGGCTGGGACCTTCTGTAAGTGCTAAGGAAGGAGCGAAAAGGGGGAGAATCATAGAATCATAGAATGGTGAGGGTTGGAAGGTACCTTAAAGATCATCTAGTTCCAACCCCCCTGCCATGGGAGAAGCCCGTGCAGAAGCTTTAAACCCAGCGTGGACTTCCCGCATGCTGGGGCTGCCGGGGGGCTGCCCCACTCTCCGCGGGCGAGGTGCTGGAGCCGCATTGCGCTTAATTTACAGGAAAAAACGGTCAGTTGGCCAAAGGCAGATCTCTGCTGTCCAAATTGCCTCCGTTGCCCCATCAGTTAACAGCTGGGAAAGCGTCACGGAAGCGCATGTTCTGAGTCCCGAGTGTGGAACGTACTCCGTAGCCTTGTCGGCCTCTCAGCTAAACACATCCCTGCGTTGGAGTTTATTAACGATGACTTACTGTTCTCAAAGAAGAATACGTCTCAGAGAGAGCATAATCTGTGGACCCTGGGGGCAGCTGCCTTTTTCTGGACCCGTGTGATTTATAAAGTAACGTGGTAATTAATGAACTTTCCATGTTCTCCTTGCCTAAAGTGTATGCGAGGCAACGTTCGCATAATAGGGAGGAGCTTGGAAAACACAAGAGTATTTCTGACTTAAATCTACGTGTGTATTGGTGCCTGGAAGGCTGAACACCGTGTGCTTAGTTATACACTGTTAATTGACTGTGCTGGAGATGGGTATGGTAATAGTGCCTTGCGCAGAACTGTGTTTCTAATCACAGCGGTTTGTTCAATCAATAATCTTATAATTGAGTATTTACTGTTAAGGCGGCCTTTTCATATGATTAGTTTTGCAGCCTTACAGTTGGGCTGCATTACTTTCTGCCCGCCTAATTAGTGAAGTTGGCGAGCTCGTAAGAAGTAGCCAGTTCATTTTAATACAAGTTATTTTTTGTTTTGTAAAAGAACATCGGGAGTAGAGCTGTAATAGACTACAGGCTGTCTGGGGAATTAAAAACCTTTTGTAGCCTTTCCCTGCGTGGGATGCTGTGGCGGATTCCTGCTGCGTCTTTGGCCCCGGGGATGAGCAGACGAGGGTGGGATGAGCTGGTCGAGAGAGGCTGGCGCAGGTTTGCTCTGCCCTTGGCTCAGTGGTGGAGACGCTTCTGTGAGCATTTTTGCTGTTAGGCGTTAGTTTGGCACCATGCTGAAACGTGTAATGATGGAAGAAGTTTATGGAAAAGGAGAAACGTGAAATACCCTGTATTTAAGTTGAGGAACCCATTCGTCTCTACATGAAGTGGTCTCCGGTGTTCTGGGGGGCGTGTTACGACCTAACGCAAAATAAAAATGCAAGTAAGGCTCTGACCAGTGAAACCCACCCTCCCAAAACCCAAAGTCAGAGGACACAGCTTCTTCTCACCCTCAGAAGTTCATGCTCAGGGGTTCATACCCCCTGAGTTTGGGGCTGGGGCTCAGTGCCCTGTGCCGAGGCTGAACGCCAGCTGAAGCACAGCATCCCTGCCCGCATCAGACGTGATCAGCATCCACTGCCCTGGAGCTGCGGCCTGGACATGTTTCTGTTCTCCAGCCCTGAGACCTTTCCTCTGGCCTAAGAGCCTGCTGTAGCCACAGTCCCTCCTCATGCAGGACATGGATATTCTGCTGTTAATGCTTCTGGACTCGAGACTGACACTGTTAATGTCTGTTAAAAGTGAGGAATAAGCAACTGCAGTAGGAAGCGACTCAGAACGGAGCCCGGAGGTCGTTGTAAAGATCATCTAGGGCATGGAGCACGGGCAGGCATGGAGCATCGCCTCCATCCCACCCCCAGCCCGGAGAATAGTCACTTGCTCTTCAGTTCTCCCTTGAAATGGGTTTTGTTCCAATGGTCCGTGCCAGGGACAGCCTAGTCCTGGGGATCGTGCAGATTCAAGGAGCCGGAGCCGTGCAGAAACACGGAGCGGCGAGGAAGGTCGTAGCACAGTATTTCTGCACTGTCACATCAATGAGTTAAAATGGAGAAGGTTCCAGCAATGCTACGGGAGCTCTCTTTTGGGTTATTTGCTCCTTCGTTTCCTTTATTTTTTCATCTAATGGTGGCTCTGTTCATACATGTACCAGGCAAAATGTTCCCTTAAATTTTTAATGTCAGCCTGGCTGTTAACTTAGTTTTTGTGCCTGATTTAACATAAAGGCTAAATAGGAGCTTGTGGAGATGCAGCCTCTCACTGTGCTGCATCTTCATGCTTATGTTCTCTGCTGGTAAAGAGAGAACTCAATTTTCCAGCACTATCAAGCCAAGTCTTTGAAGAGGACTCTCAAAAAAAACTCAGATGCACTAAACATTGGGAATGTAAGCAGTTACACGGTATAATTCAGGTATGGCATATCTAGTAATCTCTAATACCGCTTTATGGCTACTCTGTACGAACTGGGGTATTTATTTTCCTACTTTCCTGTACAATTTCTTAATTATTTGAGCAGAAAAGGTGAGGTATGAGTCTGTGGTTATGGACTCCGTAAATTAGCAGTGAGTGCAAATATTAAAAAAGGCACCATCTGCCATATAAAGCATTTGCCACCTGTTCCCTTGCTTTCAGAATTATTTAATGGTTTAAATTTAATGTTTTAGCCTGCCACAGAACAGCTGGGAAGTGAGTAAGTATTTTTCCTATCAGTACCTTAACGGCCAAGCAACATTATATGTTAAAACCAGCTCTTAGTGCCAGCGTTTTCCTACATGCTCTTCCGTGTGTCTGTCAGCTTGCTTCATTACCAAATTCTGCTGATATAAACCACATTTTCATAACAATTACTCCATTACGTTTATGGTGGTTTTTGGAAGAAAGAGCTTCCCCTCTGCAGCAAACCGAGGTGTCGGCTGTTTCAGAGTGGTCGCAGCACCTGGTAAGGGCTCAACGCACGTCGGGGGGCAGGGGGTGCGACAGCAGAGTTACTCGTGAAACGGTTAAGCTCGGCCAAACATCTCCCCTCCCCAGTTTCTTAGTGCTGTTGTAGGTGAGACTGAATCGTAGAATCACAAAATTGTTTGGGTTTGAAAAGACCTTTAAGATCACCCAGCCCAACCGTTACCCCAGCACTGCCCAGCCCCCACTAACCATGTCCCTGAGCACCTCGCCCACACGGCTCTGAAACCCCTCCCGGGATGGGGACTGCCCCCTCCCTGGGCAGCCCCTTCCCACCCTGACAGCCCTTTCCGGGAAGGGATTTCCCCAATATCCAACCTAAACCTCCCCTGGCACAACTTGAGGCCGTTTCCTCTTGTCCCATCACTTGTCACTGGGGAGAAGAGACCGACCCCCCCTCTCTGCACCCCCCTTTCAGGGAGCTGTAGGGAGCGATAAGGTCTCCCTGAGCCTCCTCTTCTCCAGGCTGAACCCCCCCAGCTCCCTCAGCCGCTCCTCACAGGAATTGTGCTCCAGCCCCTTCCCCAGCTCCGTTCCCTTCTCCGGACACGCTCCAGCCCCTCAGGGTCTTTCCTGCAGGGAGGGGCCCAAACTGACCCCAGGACTCGAGGTGCGGCCTCCCCAGTGCCCAGCACAGGGGGACGATCCTTGCCCTGGGCCGGCTGGCCACTCTGTCCCTGATGCCGGCCAGGATGCTGTGAGTGAGGCGATTTAAAAAAAAAGTATTTGTAAAAAATATTTCTTCTGGGAGAAGGGATTTAAGAAATTAAGGGTTAGAAATCTCCAGCACCTTTCTGTTACCTGGAGGTTTGTTCTGCTCATCCTCCTCCCAGTGACCAGCTGGTGGGGTCGGGGTGGTCCTGCAAGCCGTAGGCCTGACGACGTTTGTCCAGTCTCTGCTGACACTCTAAAGACTTTTCTTTCTTTTCTTCAAAAGATTAATTAAAAGATGCAATCCAGTGGGTGAATACTTGGCGTGCCTGTGCATTTCTGGGCATTTGGATCGTTTCTGCCGGCTGTGCCAGTCCGGGTGCGTTTTGCCGGGCTTGGTTTCCCCAGGTACTCGTTCCCATCAGTAGGATGATTCACACAGTGGTCATTTCCTTTGTGGTATTTAAGGTAGTCTAGCCATGACGTGTACAGGAAGGAATTCGTAGGTCTTAGGTGAGCAAGAAGTAACAATTTTGGTAAAATCATGTGAGCAATTCCAAATATTTCAGCCAGAAACATGATGTTTGCTGGCTCAGGAAGGTTTTCTTTCCCCTTCCTGGGTGTCCTATGTGTCTTGCAGTAAAACAGGCTTGAATTTGAATACTGTTCTAACAAGCTTGTTTTAAACGATCTGCCCAGCTTTAATGCTGTGTAACGAAGCAAGCAAATGAATGTTTATAGTTATTAAAGTGATAACTTCCTACTGGAGCTAATATTCAGCATAAAATTACTTTTCTGTTTCATATCTGTATTGGCACATGCAAGGGAAGGTCTGCGTGTACCGTGGGTTTCTGAGCTAAAATGATGCTGGAGATCACATTTAGATGGGTATCAATTTTCTTCTGCTGCTGGACAGTAAATCTCTGCTGGAAACTGCTGCCCAGTTAAGACTCAAAGAAACGGGATGATCGTTTCTACGATGGTTCTTATTGTTTGTGTGAAAATTCAGCTGCTTCTTTGGGTTACCAAGGCTGAGAAGGAGAGGCAGAGTGGTATCAGGCAGAGCTTTTTGATACTGCAGATTTTTTACACTATCTCATTGACAAATCTGGACAGTAAATCTCTGCTGGAAACTGCTGCCCAGTTAAGACTCAAAGAAACGGGATGATCGTTTCTACGATGGTTCTTATTGTTTGTGTGAAAATTCAGCTGCTTCTTTGGGTTACCAAGGCTGAGAAGGAGAGGCAGAGTGGTATCAGGCAGAGCTTTTTGATACTGCAGACTTTTTACACTATCTCATTGACAAAGTCAATCATGGAGCATGCATTGATGCAGATGCGCGGATAGGCTAAACTGGGTCAGGTTTTTTATATGGGTCAGCCCTATACAAATAGAGGGTGATGGCAAGGCATTAAGATGAAGTCTATCTTCTGTGTCGATAGGAAAAGACATCTTTAATCCTCCTTTTCCTGGAATAACATTGACATGACTAACTAGAAGTAGAAGGGAAGATCTTCTGGCGGGATAAAAATACACTTGCAGAGGGAATGTACTGCTGTGGAACTTCGTCTTATCTCTTGCAAGAATCCCACAGCCAAGCTGGTATCAGTTACAAATTAGTCCTGCTTCATTTATGCCATGTTCTTGGGTAAACAGTTATTTCCTCTAGTGTGAACCAGAAGAAACTGGTTCAGTGTCTTGAATGTAGTATCAAGGTATTGACAGTAGCAAAAACTTAATTAAATATTTCACGTAGTAGTTAGAAAAAGACAAATAACTAAAATCCTTTCATTCATGCCCAACTGTTTGCTTGGTAAATGTCATGAAAGTCAGACTTAATTTGCTATATGTTTAACTGCTTGTTAAAACAAGTAGTAGTGGTTTTTCTCTTTGAAAAATGCCAATGCATTGCTGTAGAGAGAGTTTAAATCAGATTTCACGTGTGGGTAATAGCATTTACACTGTTAAAATACCTGTGGGGTGGTTTTTCCCCATTCAAGAGACAAGCGAGTGGTGCAGACCCCGGCAGTTACTGCTGCTGGTACTTGGAAGATGAATACTGATCTAGGAGTTAGCGCTTTTCCCTGCAGAAAGGAAAAGCACTTTGAGGAACTTTGAATTGGCCCCGTTTTGCTCTTGCCCCCAGCAGGACGGGTCTCCTGGGCTGTGGCGGGGCACAGTGCTGCCAGCCTCCCCACTGTGGCACCTGGAGAATGAGCTAAAGACGTGCTATATACCAATTTTCTTCCTCTTTATGCTTCGTGATTATTTGGCCAGCCTCATAATATTTTAATCTGTGTCTTCAGGAGGTTTGGAGTCCTGCCTTGGAAGGACGTGGGTCCATAGCTCCCTCTTTATCCTGCATCTAAGGTGAGGGGTTATAAGGGGGCAGGACTGGTGGGATCTCGGCAGGTCTTGCTCACTGCTGACTGGGCTAAATTCCTCCCAGCTGTGGAAGATGGGACCTCTGAGGATCCATAGGGAAAAATCTCCTTTCCCACACGGCTCCTGAGATGCTGACGTGCCCACCAGTGATCCTGGAGCACGATCCCTGGGCTGGGGCAGTTTCGTGTGTCAGTGCGCGTTTCATACCCTTGTTCAAACATTTCATTTCAAATCAGTCACCACCTCCTTGTT
>NW_010244614.1:0-54000 GCF_000690775.1 Eurypyga helias | reverse complement strand
TTTTCCCAGGCTTCCCTCGACCAGGAATTAAGCTGAACATTTTGCAGGTTCAAGTCCCAGTAGCCTCAGATTGCATGCGACCCTGGGCAGTTCATCAATACGATGAAGGCTGTGTTCACAGACCTAGGGGAGGAGGCTTCTTTCCCCTCTCAAACACTCTAATGGCAACTCTCACCAAGAAACCAAACTACAGGGAATATGTCCTGGTTTCAGCTGGGATAGAATTAATTGTCTTCCTAGTAGCTGGTAAAGTCTGTGGTTTGGATTTGGGAGGAGAATAATGTTGATAACGCACTGATGTTTTAGTTGTTGCTGAGCAGTGCTTACACTAGTCAAGGACTTTTCAGCTTCTCATATTGTCCCACCAGACAGGAGGCTAGGGGTGCACAAGAAGCTGGGAGAGGACACAGCCAAGGCAGCTGATCCACATCATGTTATGCTGAGCATATAAAGTGGGGGAGTTGGCCGGGGGGTGGCAGTTGCTGCTTGGAGCCTGGCTGGACATTGGTCAGCAGGGGGTAAGAAACTGCATCGTGCATCACTTGCTTTGTATATTCTTTTATTGTTATTATGATGTTCCCTTCCTTTTCTGTCCTATAAACTGTCTTCATCTCAACCCACGATTTTTACCTTTTTCCCCAATTCTCCCCCCTACCCCACTGCGGGGGGAGTAAGCAAATGGCTGTGTGGTGTTTAGCTGCCTGCTGGGTTAAACAACAGCAGCACCATATAAACATCAAATTCAAGTTCCAGCTTTCCCTAGCCGCTTGCAAGACTACATAAACCAGTATATTGCTGCTTCCCCTTACACTTGAATGTAATGCTTTCAAGCCCATCATACTATTAACTCCAGGCCTGCTAGCACTGCTAAGTGAGCTGAGCTGGGGCAGAATGGGAACATTCAGAAATGGCTGTTTCAAAGCAATAAAACTATCCTTCGGATGAAGGATGTACATCTATTGTACTATGAGAACTTGGAAAGCAATAACTGAAATCCACAGTACAGTCAGACATCTTAAAATGAAATTATTAATAATTTAGTCAAAGTTCCAAAATCTTAGGTAGTTTTTCACATGAAGGATGCTTTGTCATAAGACCATGAAATATGTTTGTTCTTTTTACTACTGCTGTTCTCATCTTATTGAAGCAGTATCGTATATCATCTTGCCTTATAAGAAAAATGAGTACTTTTCCACCAACTTTGTGAAGTGTGTAGCTGAAAGGGATACAGGTGTTTACATAGGTGCAATAGAAAATAATTTATTAGAAATAAAAAATGTGATTTCCCTGTAAATTTGGAAGGATGGGGAAACAGGCAAAGCAGTGAGACTTCTCTGTGCCAGCTAGAATATTGTTAGGATCAGAGTGAAGACGGTTCAGTGCTTTAGGTCTTGGAGAGTTTTGATCAGGAATCTTTTCCACAGAAACATCCCAGTTTTAGTAGCACTGGCCTTATTCTCCACTGCTTTTCTTTTATGCACTTTGTGTAGATGTTTAAAGCGTTACACTCAACCCACAAAACTCCAGTGCATGATTTCTTTTACACAGAACAAAATAAGACAGTAACATCCCCCTGAACAGGACCATTCAGTATTAGATGTGACAATTTTCTAAGCAATATAAACCGTACTGTTTCTGGATATAAACTACATTCTAAGCGAAAAAACATTAAAGAGAAGTTTCCAGGATAACCAGATTATTTCGTAGTTATCCATTAATAGAATTCAGGGAGTCTTTTCTACGGCATCTTGCACTGGTTGCTTCCAGACACAGCTTTGAATACACCTTTCATATGACCCAGTATGGTATACTTCTCTCCCCATAAAGATAAATGAAAGTCCTTGTTATTTATTCTGGGATTTTTTCAGGGGGTGGGTGTGTGGAATGAGACGAGTTGGAGGATTTATGCTTTTGAAGTTTTTGCCTCAGGATGCTCCCTATAACCTCTTAACTTGAAACGCATTACATTTCAAATAGAAATAGCTTAACTGCACTTCAGGAGAAAAAAAAAATCACCAAATCCAAAGTATTTCCACCCTTAAAGGCATTGGATTTTGAAATTTATGTACAGCAAAA
Source organism: Eurypyga helias (assembly GCF_000690775.1). Taxonomy (NCBI): domain Eukaryota; kingdom Metazoa; phylum Chordata; class Aves; order Eurypygiformes; family Eurypygidae; genus Eurypyga; species Eurypyga helias. The sequence continues at coordinate 51,924 of NW_010244614.1, read as the reverse complement.
GGAAATAAAATTATTACATTGTGATAACATTTTCCCTATGCAAGTCTTGACATTCTTTAAAGTACTGGTTCTGAAAGGCATTATTTTGAAAGAGAGACTGACATAACAACAGATTTTGGATCCAGAGACAAGTATGTTGGAGTTGGATGGAATCATCAAGCCCAGGATGTCTTTATACAGCTTAATTGAGTAACAACAGAAGCAAAGCTATTACAGACACCAGCACTTACTGCACAAGCCTGCCAGAAAACTTTGATATCAACTCTTGCATCTAGGGCATGCCACAGTGTTTATACTGAAATTGTTATTCAAACTCATTGGATTGAGGGGGAAGGGGTCACTACAGTGACTGCAATGACAAAATTGGTAACAGACGTCAGAATCAGTGAAGTGCAGCCCTTTAAGCATGATCCCATTATGACCAGCAGTGAATGAAAGAAAAGACAAAGCACAGATAAAATGTAAATCAGCTTTTTTCACCTTTCAGTAACTAGCTGAGGAACAATTCAGAAAGAAGAAATGGTTCTGAACAATCAGAGGCCTGAGATATTCCAGTTGGAGTGTAATCTAATTACCAGATGACAGGCTACTCTAGGGAAGGTCTTTTTCTCCGTGTCTTTTACTGCAGCTGCATTATATGTTAATATTTGTATAGAATATTTAAACAGTCACAGTGCAATAACTTGACTTCTTAGGTAACCTAGCAGGTGAAACACCAGGTTTTCAGATCCTGTTCCTATGGAAATAAGTGTCTACATATGACTTGTCAGCAAGATACTCCTTGGGAGAAGAAAGAAACCAGCTTGAACGCTTGGGTACAGGTTCAACGTGAAGTTAGATCTCTTGCAAGATGAGCATATACTGCAACCATAAGAGCTATAACATCACTACCAAGGCTAGCAATAAAGGACATGGGTTTTATTGTTCAGTCGTGACCATTTGGCCAACATCTGAATTTTATGACTGAGATAACTGGGTCAAATTAGGTATTTTTTCTTACCAATGTAGTGTTCTGTACAGTACTCCTGTAACCTGAGAACGTAATTAAGGAAAAGAGTGAAGAATCAAGCAGTAGATTACCATGATACCAGGAGCTGGCTCTGAGCAGAGGCAGGCTCAGGAATAGCATTCCCACCCAGATGGAGCTGTGCGGCGAGAGCACAAACACAGGTGCACAAGTGCCCAGATGGGCAGTGAAGCTGGTGGGGCTGAAGGCTGCCTGTGACAAATCAGGACAGTGTAATATACCTTACAGCTGGGAATGTGACATTGAGGTCTGGCACAGCAACTTCCTAGTCCATAGAGGGAGGGATGGAGAAAGGATTGGAAACTATATGGTGAGAACCGAGCTGGATGGAAGGGCTGTTGCAGATCTAGTCTGTAGTTGCCAAGGCTAGGGAAGGTTTGTTTAGTTTTGCATGATCCCTAGGTCAAAAGCGTCTCACTAAGTCTAAATGCTGCAGAAGTGTTTCCACATCCATTATGAAACGTTGGCACAAGTGTAGAGCGCTTGAGGGAGAACAGGAGATGACACATCTGCCCATCGCAGCAAAATGGAACCAAAGTTGGCAGTTGCTCCTGTTTCACCATAGTTAGCAGAAAAAAAAGTGTCTCCACGTGACATCAGAGAAAAAAACCCCAACAAACTGTTCTTCAGTAAAACAGATTTTCAAATTTGCAGTTCCAAGTAGCCCGTGTAGGCAGTGTAGCACTCACCACCATACTTCAGCTGCCTCTATATAAATGCATATTTGAAGATTCCAGTTAGTGGGACATCCATAAGCAAGAGGGAAGCAAGAGTTTAGTTCTGAAGCGTTTATCTGAAGAGCAGAGGACACAAATGAGTGATTTAGTAGGAGATGGAATTACCTCCCTCCCTTATGGGCCCCATTTTGTAATTGTCAGAGCCAAGCTTCTCTCTGAAGGCTTGAAGTGTTGTGTCTTTTTCTATAGACCTAGATAATTTTTGCCAAGATAATATTCAGTTGAGCCACTTGAGATTGATGAGATTTCTGAGAATCGTCAGGAAGAGATGTAGCAGCTATACTTGGTGAACACAAATTGCAGGGTCTTACTTTGATAAGCAATTTATCTTTTCCTGCTGGGGAAAGATAATTTCTGCACCTTATTTTCTTCAAACTGCTTCATTAATAAATACAGTTTTGAATTTCACTTGTTTCATATTCAGAACAGATGGCCTGGCAAGGCCTTATGATGTTTAACCAGGCCCTGTCTTTACTGCAATATGTGCACTAGTGTAATGATTAGAACAAAGCCACTTGCCTGTTTCATGTTCTGATCCTTGCAGACATGACCCCATAATGTTTTAGAAAGATTTTCCTTCTCATGTCCCATGACCCAACACCCAGAACCTTGTCTAGCATCCCTACCCACAGCCCATGTTAAGTATGTCTGCTAGAACGAGAGTTTGATCTAATTTCTCTCAGGTGGATCAGTTTGTTGGCTCGCATGATTTCCTACCAAATAGGAGCACAAACCTCTCCAGAGAAAAACACCAATAAGTACACCTTAAATGCAAAACACTTAATACATTTTATCCAAGGATGGATGTAATCCATTACTGCGCTTGGTTAAATTTAATTCTCCTCCCTGAGAAGAGTGAGATAATGTGGACTGGAAGCCAACGTTCTTGGGAGAGATTCATCAAGATAATCACTAGTGACAACAAAAGAGAAAAGTCTTAAATACCCCAGGGAACCACCCTCACAGTGGTGCTTCATTAAAGCAAGTGTTGGTAAGGTGTCTAAACCAACTTGTCAAGAATCAGAATATCTACAAATTACCTTGCTGTTTTGTGACACATTCTCAGAGCATTAGAGCTATTATAGATCAAAGCCATTTTAACAAACTGGGTGCTTAATGTAGTTCTGCTTTGGGGATAATTGTGCAAGTACAGTAAGTGTCTGATTATACACTTAATGTCCAGATTCAGGTATTCTTTTAATATTGGAAAGTGTATTTGGCTTCCTTTTACATTTTCACTGCAAATGGAATTGCTCGACTCTGTGTTATGTTGCTAAATCTGGAACAAAGTTAACTACTATTGCTTGAATGAAAGTTAAGTGCTTTTGAAGTAGGATGATCAGATTTTTGTCTACTGTCAGTGAGACATTTCAGATGGCGACGACAGGCTGCATAGTGACAAACACAAACTGCAAGGTGGACATGGGTGGACATGGGTTTGTTAAAAGGCTTACAGTTCCAGGAGATTGTCATCCTTTTTCCTACTGCAGATACTGCTGTTACTTCTGTCTCCAGGCGATGAAATAGTAGAGTAAGTAATTTCAAGTATTTTTACCATAAAACTTTTCTGCTACCAAGTCATGAAGAGGCAAACAATTTTGAAGGTTGGGAGGAGAGCTAGACAGCAGTAAAGACAGTGAATGCATGAAAAACGATTATGCAAGGTGAACATACTAAGACTTGCTTAGAGCTAATGTAAGGCACACACAGGCATGCCAGAGATATCATGCAGCTTGCAAAGGAAGTTTAGCAGACTATGTCTCTGGGATGTATCTCAATCATGCCTCTTGGGCTATGAGCTTATACTGGGGATTTCAGTTCAGCCTCATTTCCTAGACTGCTACAGATACAATATGAAAAAAGCATTGCCTTACACAGTGCTGCCGTTTAATCTATTTAGTGTTATCATTCTCTTAACATTTGGCTACCATCCCAGGAAAAGCACAGAGATAAGGGAAACATTTGCAAAATAAAGGAGAAACCTTGGAGGAGTTAATTTAAGTAAGTTAAATTGGATTCTTTTCTGCAGGAATCTTAGAAAATTGATTTGCATAAATTCAAGAAACTAACATTTAGGAGCAAGCTGCTGCTTTTTACTCTAGGTATGACAGTAGCATGTGCAAATAAATCCACTGATAGTGTTTTTTAATGAGCTATCTGGGCAACAATGGCAATGAAAACACAACCCTTAAATACATTAGCAGATTGCCTGTACACACGGCAGTTGCATGGGCAGAATCCCTAGGCACCCTATGCTCTGGTTCTCAGCAGAGAACCCAGGCTGCCAGACCTTTACTCTGCTGTTTTCCCTCAGGCAGTCATGCCTCAAACTTCTTATTTGAACATATTCCAGATCTCCTCAGTGTTGTTACTTTTACAGCTGCTTTCTCTTGCAGGGCAAGAAAAACTAATGATGGTTTTAAACTGTGTGCTAATAGACTTGTGAAGATGCGCGCTCCAAAACTGCATAGGACATTCTCGCCTGTAAAATTGGCAACTCCAAACAAAAATACTAAACTTCTGTCTAAGGCAAAAGACTTGAGGTAAAATCACATGACTCAATATAATTTTTTCCTGTATCTGTCCCTGGAGAAGACAGAATGAAGTATTCTGTATTTTTTGCAAATAAAGAATGAAAAAAAAAAGTTTCCTTGTTCTTTTTGAGGTCATCTTTCCCATCACAAATTCTATTTAGACAGGCTACAAGAACCCCAGTGTAACAATCGGGGGAAATGGAACCTTCAATCGCCTCCTTTTCAATCAAACGTTTTAATTTAGGAGTAGAAGACTGCAGTATAGGAAGATATGGAAACTCATTCTGCTTCTGTATATCAGATAATTAATTCATAAAGATGCTACATCTGCTATATGCAGGGGGAAGAGGTAGTGCCATAAATGCAGAGGAAACTGCCAGTGTACTAAGCAGCACATTTCCATGAGTGTCCACAGATCCCTATCAATCCACATATGTGGGCTTCCTCTGAGCACAGCTTCTGACATTCAGATCAAAAATAATGCTCAAGAGAGGTAAATGAGACCACTTACATTTATTTTCATCAGCATCAAGTGGTTTTAAATTATCACAGTGGCTCTGGCATGCTATGAAAACCTCTGAGTCAATCAGGAAGTAACAGGAAGAAATCTAAATTGTGGGAGTCTTACAAGGGAAAAAGAAAACAAGCTTAGCAGGAAGGTCTGAGAAATTTGACATGAAGGACAATCCTCCATCTGCTCTCAGCATTGGCAAAAGTCAGTTTAATCTACTTGGTGACCCCTTAGAGTAAGAACAAGGCTTTCAGACATGATTAGAGTAACCAGACACATAGAAAACTGAAAAAAAAGTGTCCAAAATCTGCCTCACTACTTTATTAGGACTATACTAATAAGGATTAAGAGAAACCAATCACCCAATAAACATCAGAAGTAACATTTTTAATTGGAAAAAGAATGGCAGAACTTGTGGTTATTTTATCTGAAGACTGAGATTCTTAGAACCCAAAGACAAAAAAAAAAATCCCCAACCAAAGATATTTCTCAATAAAGGAAGCCAAGCTAGAATGTAAACAATTGAAGAGTAGAAAAACCATTGCATAGCCTCTTCTGTTATCTTCCATTATCGTGCTAGTGCACTGGCCTTGCCTTGCCCAAAGATCTAATCTTTTGGATAGGCTTTTAATTCTGATCCTGAAGTTCACCAGAACTGATGAACATTGAGTGTCTGGAAGGCAGGATTCTGAACTTGGGATTTGAACATACCAAAAAGAGTAAAAGGGGCAGAAAATGAATCTTCAGTACCTGTAGCTTCCCAGAAGCTCCTCTAATCTTGTTGGCATTGATATAAAGGAAGGCTCATGTCAGGTAATGAATGGCAAGCAAGCATCATGTACTCAAAGCTATTAACATCAGAAAAGCCTGCTGCTCAGTGTAAATCACAACACATTCCAACAACAGCACTTGCTGGTTGGTATCAATTGCACTGGAAATGAGGAACAGGGCGAGGAAATGAAAATAATATTAAGTTCAAAGGTACTGACAGCCAACGAATAAAGAACAACCAGATTCGCACTGACATTTACATGCATTTATCCTGTCTCAGCTCTGTAAGTACTTATCAGGCCTGCTCCATCATCAGTCCATCGTGCCACAGGCAGTCAAGATTAAAATGGTGCACTTTTTTTTTCCATCTAGCATGGTTCACTAAAATAGATCTCATAGAATTTTATGCCTTGAAACAAACTCCCTCTTGGTAAAAAAAAAAAAAAAAAAGAGGCAGCAGAGTAATGTCTCTGCTGCGACGTTAATTACTGCCTTTCCTCTGCAAAACTGTGCCAGGATTCTTCTCTACCTACTTCTACACTGTACCCCTACTGTTAGTCTAATAATCTAACTGCTGTAAGAATCAGAAATGTGGGCACTCCAGAAAGCTTTGCGGAGAGCGGCACATTATTTTAATGGGAAAGAGCTGGCTTCCTTCAGCCTGAAGAAGGGAAGGCTCCGGGGAGACCTTATTGCAGCCTTCCAGTACCTGAAGGGGCTACAAGGAAGCTGGGGGGGACTTTTTACAAGGGCCTGTAGTGACAAGACAAGGGGTAACGGGTTTAAATTGAAAGTGGGGAGTTTTAGATTAGATATCAAGAAGAAATTCTTCCCGGAGAGGGTGGTGAGGCACTGGCACAGGTTGCCCAGAGAAGCTGTGATGCCCCATCCCTGGAAGTGTTCAAGGCCAGGCTGGATGAGGCTTTGAGCAACCTGGTCTAGTGGAAGGTGTCCCTGCCCATGGCAGGGGGGTTGGAACTAGATGGGCTCTAAGGTCTCTTCCAACCCAAACCATGTTATCATAAAAGTGCATTTTTTTCCTTTAATTTGCCTTTTATTTTGGCATTTTATTCCAATTCCATCCCTTTTCAGTGGAAATAACCACATGGGTCCCAGTATTTATCTGTCTGCTCCTTTTCTACTGCAAGTGGTCATTCTGCTGCGCACCCTGTGACTACAGCGAGCCGTGCGAGCCTTGCTCCTGTTGTACCTGCGTAGGAGGGAATAGCTGCTCTCTTGAGCACCCGGCAGAGCTTGTGCTGAAGGACTGGCTTTTCTCACTCATGCCCTGCTCCCCTTGTTTTTCCTTTTCTCTCTAGTCACATTATAAGCAAGAGTCATACTTATTTCATGACTCAGATCTGCAAATAGTCCTGACTTTTTGTTTTCCTATGTGTATTCCTATGTACGTTGAAGTTTAAGATTGCTTTTCCTTGGGCTTTATCTTTTTACTTTTGTAATCATCTTTCTGTGAAGCTATTACAATAATAACCGGGATGAGGTTATCTATCTGATCCATATAGCACAATAACACATCTTCTTAACACAGTTTAACATGCTACTTCTTTTTCACTTGCTTTGCACCTTGAACAGAGTTCATCACTCAGCTACCCTTGGAGATACAGGCAATACCTTTTTTACTTGCCTCTATACATATAATTCAGAATCTATCTCATGCAATTTAATATTTTCCCTTTAAAACAGAATATAATCAAGTGGTTTGTGGTATTACATCTGCTAAAACCATCGTGTTTCTGGAGTGCCTCAGACTTATCTCCCGCTCTATGCATGTGAAATACTATTCTTTGTTCAGGTTTTCCACTGACCCTGAAATATTCTGATATTCTTTCCTGGAATACCCTGATTCTGATTGGTTATTAGAGTATTTGTGCTAGCAGCTGGACTGGGTCAGAGGCAGATTCCTTTCCCCCATTAAACTACCTGCTTAGTATTAGGGGTTGGTCATGGTTAGAGCCCCCTGCTCTTCTTTTTGTTGGCGATGAGCTGGGAACACAACCGTTTGGACTTTGAAAGAACTGGAACCTCTTGGTTATTTTCAACTGTATTTCATGCAGGGGTAGAAATATGAAAAATATTAAATATCTACACTTTTTGTGAATATAAGTGCCCAGGAGAGAACTATGCCTGAGGGAAGGGCAGGACAAGCTGTTACTGGGTGTGTTAGCACCCTGCCCAGCCACTGCCAGCTTAGGATGTGCTGCCCGGGGGGCAGGGGGCAATTCAGGAGACTGGGTTATTAAAAATGTGGAAAATAGGAAATCATAGGGGGCTTGCTATGGATACAGGAAAGAGCTGAGACTATCTGAGTATTGGATATTGGGTATCCAATACGGGTATTGGATTAGGGTGTCATTGGGAATAGAAAGGGACTGGATTGCTTTGCTGGTCATATAGGGAATACATGGATGTTACAGTTATTTCAGGGAACAAATATAGGGGACACCAGACATAAACTGTTAGTTCCACTGCTCACAGGAAAACTTGGTTATGGTGATTTTTGCTAGCTGTGTGAGTAGAGGGGCTTTTTAAGTAAAGGAATGTGTGAGCAGAATCTTGCAATTCCGTCCTACAGTTCTCCCAAAACTGCCCATCCCTCTGAGCCTCAGCCCCAGGAACATGCAGGGAGTCTGGGCACCCAAACTGCCGGCTGTGCACCGAAACCTCTGTCAGAGGCCAGGCAGACAGCCTGAGCCGCCGTGCATGGACGTGGGGCTGCAGATGGGTGCCCTGGGCTGTGGTGCTTGGCATGCCCCAAGCACGTGAGGCTGCCTGGCTGGTGAGCCCGCTCCCCGGGAAAATCAGAGCTGGATAACCATGAAAACAAACCACAAGAGCAGGGAAATGCCTTGCTACTGCCAGCACGGCAAGCCTCATGGAACGGAGCTGTGTGTGCTTCGGAAGCCTCCAGGTATGGATGGGCCCCAGCTCACTGTGCAGAGCAGGAAGGGTGTTGTGGCTGCGTTCAGGTCAAAAGAGACATTTAAGCTGATGCAGCCACGTTGCCCACTTTCTACGGAGCAGTGGTATAAGGGGAGCATCAAAGCAGGCTGGTGCTGGAAACACAGCTGCTGCTTTAAAGTGGTCCATGGAACCTGACTGAAAATCACTCCAATTTCAGGTTCAGGCACCTAAATAATCCAGATCTTTTGGAAATTTTACTTGGGAGGAAACTATTCTGTTTAAGATACGTAAGTCCTTCTCTTCCTTTCAGAAGAATACTCTGTGCCTGGAAGAAGAACTCAAACATGCTTTGATTATGATGTTATTCCCCTGCTGCAGCTCACCATGGCAATAGGATTACCGGGGCGCTGCATGCAGCCGGGTCTCTTGCTTACACACTTAGGGGCAACTTCTTGAAAATGCAGCTTGTGAAGTTTCCCACTTCACCATGCATCCAAAAGGAGACCAGTGGGTAATCAACAGCCTGACACATCAAGGGAAAATCATTCTTGGAATACCTTTTCATCACACACAAAAAAAGTTGTACTGTGTTTCAGTACTTTTAGACAATCAGGTTAAACATGTCTAGCATAAACTCACCTAAGAGAGGATTTGATGTACAGGCTTAATTAAAATTTAATTCATATTTATAGAAAAATATCCCATGCTGATGTTTGACTTCTTTTAATGGATTTTAATCATTAGAACAGAAATACATGGTGTGAAGGAAAAAAACAACCCAAATCCTATAGCGTATTGCCAAGGTACTTTCGTATTTTTTCAGATTAAATTCTTCCAGGTAATCCTTCAAGCAGTTTCATCTACTTCTGTAGGTCTGGGCACACAATCATTTTATTAGCTGTAACTAAAAGGACAGAGTGAGGTTTTGTGTTGGAGGCTTGGTAAATCAAGTTTTAGTTCTGTTTGATTTTACATTTTAACTACTTCTGCCCCTACTAATCAGTTGTGCAAATTCACTCAGGGATCTGAAAGCTAAATCTTTTCTGGCTCTTAACTCAGGACCTGGAATAAAAATGCTGCACTTGCAGCTTACTGTCATTTACACTTGATGAAACTAATACAAGATGAGTGCAAAATTTCTTGGGAAACAGTATTCAGACAACAGTATGCAGAGAGTGATAGTCTAGTTTCAAACTGAAGAAGCTATCTACTGGGTTCTGCAAGACTTGCCCTGAGTCAGTATTTTTATTAGTAACTTGGATGATGGAATAGAGAACACAGTTTTTAAGTCCGAAGACGATCCCAGGCAGCCAGGGGTGGCAAAGATCCTGAAGGACTAGGATTCAAACGAAATGGATATGAGAAAGGTATCCGAAAAATAGAAGCAATTCAACAACAGTTCACATAAGGTGGTAGATAGGAGTAGTCACTACAGTTTTGCAAAAAAGAATTTGGCATTAATAGCACATGACAAACTGGAGATGAATCGACAGTGTTTTAAAATAGCAAGCACCAGCCTAGAACCTAAATCAACAGGATGCTCTATGTAAGATGTGCAAAACAGTCATGCTGCTCCATGCTCTATTAATAAAATACTTTCTGTGTCACGGTGTCTGATTTTGAGCACCATACGTCAAAGGAAAAAAAAAAAGTGGATCAGACAGTCTAGAGCACAACAGAGCAACTATAGAAAATGTCACATATGGAAAGGGATTTTTCTAGTCTGGGGTGGCAAAGACCAAGAGGAGACACTGTAAAAAATACCTTCCTTTGGAAAAGGAGGGGAATATTCTGTTCTCAGTATTCAGCGTGGCTAGAATGCAAACAATGTGCCTCAGCTGTAGCAAGGGAGATTGAAATTAAGCATTTGGGAAAATGTTTAAAAGTAAAATTAGTGATTCTTTGACTGGAACAACTGTGGAATCTCTAACACTGGAAATTCATTAAGAGCACAACAAAGCTCTCCATTTTCTTATTGTCACAGGTTCTGTTCTGCAGATACTAATTCTTGCTCGTGCCCAGACTTACTACAGGGTGTCAAAGAAGGACCACACTTTTTGCAGATATGGTGATGCACTTCTGTAGTTTTGGTTGTTCAAGCACAGATCCTTTGAGCCTTGGGCATCCAAAGAAGGCATCAAGGCTCAGCACAGCTAGCAAAGAAGCTGATTGAGCTATAAATAAAGAAGTTAAGATCCTGGAAGATGAAAGGGATCCTTGTTTTAGTGATGTTAGATTATTGCAACACTCTTTTCATTATCTGCAGGACCTGGCCTTTCAGGAATTTGTAGAAAGAAGGTCAGAAAATCTTACTGAGGATATGAAACACTTTATCAATCAAAGACAACTACTTTTACTAAAAGCTAGATACATTAAGAGACAAAAGCATAGGTCTATCATCAGTGGAACACATGGATCTGTTTTCCCTTTCGATCTATGCTGCGAGTCTGGAGAGGTGTAAGCTCTGTTTGACGCTTTCTTGGCTGACGGAACATTCAGGACATCATTCTCTCTTTGTACCTCATTTTCTTTTCCTCCTGACCTGCTTTGTGTGGTTTTTTCTGTATCTAAGAGGTTGCGGGCCTGCCTCTCGGACTTTTTCTGAGGTGGGGTGCTAGCATCTATCAAAGGGTGTAGGAGGTTGATTCTGTGTGAGAATCTCTCCCCCTTTTGCAATTTTGTTTGAAACTGGCCAATGTTTAAAACAGAGCAGAGGCACACAGACACATAATGCAGTCTGATCCCATGCATGCTGTTTCCATAAGACATCAGGTAAAAATGCTTTAAGAACATCTTATTATTGCCTCAGGTACTGGTGGGAGAACTTTACTCAAATGCCAGTGAAACCGTGGCTGAGAAGTTGATGAGATAAAAATCTTTAATATCTATGCTGTGGTTGTGTTTTATAGCAGCCATGAAGATTAGTCCTTATCAAAGGAAGAAAACTGAAGTCAGGACTATTGTTTCCCTAATACGTGGGGAAGTCTGGAGCATTACTGATTGTTACTGTGCTCACAGAGCAATGCAGACCCATTAATTAATTAAAAATATAGTATGCCAAAAGCAACAAATATTGATACTGTGAAGCTGAATCAACTCGGCAGCCTTTACTGAAGGCAGCCGTAGAGAACACAAGCATCCATGCACATTGCTGGCCAATTGGATGTACAAAAAGAAGCTGAATATCCCTTCCAGCTGCCAAGAAGTTATACACTTCTGCAGCTCTGCATCCGCGAACCTCTAAGTGATACTTCAATTCCAACTTCCTAAAAACTGTCTTGCTACTCTCAGTGGTAGGAGGAATGAAAATAATAAACCACATCTTTGTCATTACATGTAATGGATGAGGTGTGGCTTTGAAACTATAGAATCTATATTGGAATAAAGAGGCATTTGTTTTACAAGAATCCTTTTTTGACAGTGAGCCCACTTTCAAGTGCAGTATTCAACAGAGTCAAATCCCATGGCATATTTGGCTAGGAGATGGATTTCATGAACTGAGACAAAGAGAAATGGAAAGAAAAAAAGGAAGGAAGAGGATCTTACAGGTATGGGCTGAGGGAGGAAAGCTGGGGGAAAGAACAAGCGGACATAGACAATCAGCACAAAGCAAAACCTGCCCTTGCAGAACGGCTGGAAGTTTCAGGGAAAATGTACGATTTGTCAGTTTTCCAGCTGAGGAAATGAGTGGTTACCAAACAATTCCTACAGGTAATCCTCTGGGTACTTTCAATTTTAAATGTGTCTTCCTTGTAAATAGATTACTATTCTGCAGACCAAATAATGGTCCCTGGGTAATAAGCTGGTGCAGAACACAGCACTGCATGAGTAGAATTAGCATTTGCACAGCTGGTGGTAAAAGCAAAGCAAAAGGCCAGTCAACATTTCTTCGGATTATTTTGTAAAGTGAAAACAATTCTTGTGAAAAATGCCAGATAAAGAGTCCAGCAGCAAAGTCTCCACTGACTTCGGTGGAGCAGAATCGGTTCCTGAGCCAAGAACGCAGCCAAATCCAACATGCAGAGCCTGGCTAAGATGCTGTGGGTTGCTTGCCAAAGGGGTAATGCCCCTGCCTAGGAGCCTAGGGCTGACAGACCCCCTGACCTTCTCAGTCCTTGCCATCTCTAGTCAGACTGCCAGCAGTAGTGAGACCAAGGGATCAAAATACCCATCTGCAGTGCGTTGGGCCGGGAAAAGCCTAATAGCCTAGGTGCTGATTACAAAGAAATGTGTCTAACTTAGAGCTAAGTGTTTGCCCAGATGCAATGACTGCAGGGGAAGGGCCACGACTGCCTCCTGGCACGGGGTGGTGGTCAATATTTCACGAGAGGAGGGCACGTTCCACATGCTGTGAATGGAGTGGTACACGCAGAAGCAGCATCACCCAGCAAATTACACATATTTGCACTGAAATGGGCAGGAACAGGCTGGACCCACTTTGGAAAAGGGTTTGGAGACTAGATGGCATCCACAGACCTCTTCCAGAGTAAATTAACCCATGACTTTGTGAACTGGTGTTTCTGGACAGCATTATCTCTATTTACTTCTGGCCCTGTGCACTAGATGCAGACAACAGGACACCCAGAGGTTAACTGCGGCTGCAGGAATATGGTCTCTACTGGCCACAGAGCATCTCCCTGACAGCTGCAGAGATGTGAGCAATGGTGATTCCAGCCTTTTTAATTCTAACAGACCCACTATCCAGACCATCACCTGTTTCCAGCATGCAGAACAGATCAACAAACACAAATTTGAAGTTCTTTGATTTGAACTGTGGCTACTCCCTAATAAGACCAAACCTCTTCAGTGAGCTGGAGGAATTAAACTGATGCAGACTTCGAGTTAGGAAAAAGAGGAGGATTTCAGCAGCTTCAAGCGATACATGTTAAGGTTATGTAAGGTTTTGGTTTTTTTTTTTTTCATGTGTATCTTTTTCTTCTAAAGACATCAAGAATCAAGGTTAAGCTTTCTCAGATAAGACCACAAAGAGAAAACACTGACAGTGTCCTACTGCTTTGAAAGACATTTTGAAAGATAAAGTTGGAAAACTAGGCCATCTTGCCTCTCTCTGGGAGCTTCTGCATGGACACGTAATAGGAAATCCATTTGGAATCCAGAAACTGGAACATTTGCTTGGAAAACCCGTTAATTCTAATTTATTCAAACCTTCCCTTTATAAAAAGCTAGGCAGCCTAAGGAAAAGGATATTTCATTTTAAACAAATCCCACTAGTATACCTCACCAATCTTTGCAAATTTATGTTCTTTATTCTATTATTGTAAATTATTTCAAATCATGAAGACTGTAGGCAAATATTAGAGTGGAACTGTAGAAAAAAACAAACCAAAAATCAGTGTATCTATTCCACAAGGTGGTTCTTACATTTACTAATTCTCTTAACAGTCTGCAGAGGCAGGGTTTCTCTCCGAACAGCTCTATAAACATGGGCCATACCAAAAAGCTTCTGACCACTTGGACCTGAAGTGTCATTCTTCGTGTTCACACCGTGTTTCTCTTGAATCCGATAAGGAACAGAACTATGTTGGCTCACCTTGATGAGCAAAGGCTTTATTTTCCTAGTGAAATGTGATCTTTTAAGCAGTAAGCAGAGGGTATTGTGAGGGCATTTTTGCCAAGAGATGTTTAGAAAGTAGGGAAGAGGGAAGGGCTTCTATTCTTATTTCCTGGATTAAGCAAAAAACTACTGGGAAAGTTCTCAAATACACAGATTGTACTTGTATATTTGGCAGCATTTTCTGCCCAGGGGAAAGACAACACTTGGTGATTCTCCACAGCTTGTTCATGAAATTGGACGAAAGAACTTTACTACTTCTTGAGGAGTCCAAGAAATTACAATATTAGCCAAATTTTATTAACCTAAATCCAAACAACAGAAGACAAAAAACTTATTGATTGAAATGCTGACCCTTCCCTCAGCTAAGGCTGACTGAGCTGCTGTTCCCAGAGCAGGGACATCGGTGGGTCACAGCAAATGGCTCCACTTCCACAGCTGATGGACTGGCGTCATTCAAACAACTTAATACCCTTCACCTCAAGAGGAACTTCATTCAAATATCATGTTAATCAGAAAGCTTTTTCCCCAACCTGACCTCTTTCTTTTGATTAATTCAGTTTGAGAAATGGACTGTTTGTTCTTCATGCCCAGCCCAACCTTCTTTTTGTTATTCAATTTATAAATGTGTCAAATATAATTAAACCAGGCAGAGGCCAAGTTTAAATCAAACAAACTGTAAACATTGCTTGTGTTATTTGGTTGACGCAAAGCTTTCACCATAACAGGCTTTTAAATAAATGAATTTAGCTATTACTGTGCTGCAGCACTGAAACCTTGCTCCAAGAGTTTGAACTTTCCAGGGACACTGTCAGGTCAGCTTAGATACAAAACCTACAACAAACATGATTGGGATTCTGAAACTGCCTAAGGGAATTAGGTACCTGACTTCTACTGAAAGTCAGTGTGCGGATTTTTGAATTAGAGGCCTTCGATAAGCCTGTTCATATCCCTCTAAAGAGAGGACCACGTCCTTCGCAGAGATAAATGAATGTAACTCCTTTGACACCTACATACCCAGCAAAGCATGTGATACACAAATTTTACAAAACCTAAGTGTAGCCAGATAATCCTGAGAGCTACCTTTACTTACCTGATTGTATTTTGCTTAGCATTAAATACTTCCTTCCAGTGTACAGTAATTATAGTGTACAATAATGGTATTATTAAGGTATGGCATAACTACAAGCCCAACTTCCAGGAAATTAGTCTATGAAGGATTTTCAGTTTCAGCCTGTCAGGCTGCAACTTGTTGTTTAACTCACTGATTTTAGTGGTACTTCTGACCCGCTGAGCGCAGATGCAGAGCCTCAGTACATCCAAGGTTTTCCCCAAAATATTTTTACATTAAAACCCCCACACCCATATCTCATTAACCCTCATGCAAATTCATAGCAGGCAATGGGGAAACTGTAATTTTGAAAGCAGGTTTCTGTCTTGTTGACTGAGATTTTAGTGCTAATCAATACGGCATTAAAATCTAGATTATACAGCTTTGAAAATAGCTCCCTGCCCATCTGACATTTCTTCCTTTACTTCCTCATCACTGCTTTAAAACTAATGCAAGAAATGTGCCATTGTCTGTATTTTTACTGTAACTTATTTTACACACAGGATGTGCATTTGTCACTCCTATGCTAAATTCTGCTTTTTTGGCATGTGTGTTTACATTGCCATGTTTTATGACTTTAACAACCTGGTGCTGCATTATGAACAGAGCTTTTTTGGGATTTCTCTGTCCAATACCTTTATTAAAAAACTACTGTAATAATACCATTCAACTGGAACCAGAAAATTCCCTTTCTGATCTTAAAAGCCGCCTCCTTTATCCCCAGATATTCTCTAGGAATTCTACTAGCCTCCAAGGTAAAGCTACCTTTACCTAGAGAGACACAATGGCAAAGTCAGGTCTTTTGGGGACAGGATGACATCACGATAATAGATGGCACAATCGGAGAACGTACTGGTCCTTCGCCTCTGGAACGGCAATTCACATCTGAACAGAGATGATTAGACAAAATTAGTGCATTTATTCCCTCTTTATCTTCACTGGACATGAAATGAGACCACAAAACCACTGCAGAGGGCCTTGCAACTGGCAGGCTTGTGTCATGAGGAAGCCAGTGCTTGAGAGAGCAGCAGGTCAGGACTGATCAACAAAGGCAGAGCGAGTGTACACCGAAGATCTCATGCAGCCTTGACCAATCTATTTGATCAAGACTACATGTTAGTCCCTTGCTTTCACAACCATAGATGTTTTCACATCTATTGAAAATGACCAATAAAGAGTCCTCTGTGGTGATAAGGCTTGGTATCACAAAGGATGGAAAGGAGCAACGAAACTCTCTTCTCTTGGGAGCAGTTGAAACCACCTGCAGACCATCGTAATGATCTGCTACTGGGATGTGTCATATTCTAAAAGCTAAACAATCTCTACTGAACTGACTATACAGATTGCAATGTTGCCTCTATTTCCATCAGCGCATTGCCTCAACCACCTGGAAGAGGGAGTAGTGTTGAGTAACTTCTCCGGTGTTCAGCGCTCAGCAAATCTGGCATTTGCAACTAAGAGTTGCTCGCTGTCACAAACGGAGACATGAGCTGCAGCGTTCCAGACTGTTCTGCCCAGAATGAGAGCTCTGCTTAAGCGATGGGTCAAGCCCTGAACTATTTCTGCTAGTTGGGAGCATGAGGAACACTGCTGTAACGACGACATACGGGGGTTACAGGCAGCGAACAGAGGCATTGCTGAATGAATGTGGAAAGAAGGCTTCAGAGCAGTACTTCTCTCTTTTTATATCCAAGTATTTTTATTCAGGAAGGTTTAGACAAAGAAGGTCTTGGGAGAAAATAAAAGTGGAACAACGTAATGGATCTTGGGTACTATAACATTATCTGAAATAACCCGGTGTTGCTAACACATAACCCTCCAAAACCAAGTCAGACTGCTCTTCTCACCAAAGTTAAGGGTTGCGAGCTGATTCAGTTTTTACATGGATGTGAATATGAAGGGATACTGTTAGGGATATTCCACGGCTGCACAGCTGAGTTGATACCAGAATTTGGACTTACGGCTTCAGCTTGAAGGTGTCTTTGTAACTAAGGACAGCAACATTTGACTTTTAATTAGGACATTTTAGCTGTAACATGTCCAAAGAGTTTGCAATTATTTTCACTATTTAAGTAAATTTGATTAGTATCTGGTTTAACTTTATTACATGAAAGGATTCCAAAAGATATGTTTTTGTTTATCCTGCAGTATTAGGAAACTAATTCCCTAAAACTGTAGTATTCTGCAAGGTTTCCTAGGTGTGAGAAAACATTTAATCCTGACACATGTACTCTTCAGGGGGAATTGGATCAGGTTCTTTGTGACCAATTCTGCTTATTTACACTCTGTATTTACTGTTTTCCTTCAGTGCATTACATGGTTAAAGGAGAATCAGGAATTCAGCCCGGTCTTCCTTAAATTCTTGCTAGACTTTATGTGACTTTAATCCCTTATTTCTTCAGTTTCCTAATGCAAAGCATGATTTTACTGTCATTAAAGATCAGCCTGTTTCCTGTTTTCATATTCTTCTGACTGTTACTATTCTTCTCATTGAAGTCTCTTTTCTAGTCATAATGAACACTCGGAGCATTTCATTGAGAAAAATGAGGAGTTAAACATTTTCTATTTCCCTAATCAAGACCCTGTCATTATCATCACCAAAAGCCAGAAAAAAACAGGTGAAAAATTACATAATTACATGAAAGATAAAAAGGACACTGCCAAAGTGATTTTGTGACCGCAGTCGCTTACACTAATACATCGAATGTTGGCATGGCAATCTAATTGCATGCTAAAGCCTGTTGTGCAAACTCAGTGACCAGTTGCATTACATAATGTTGATGCTCACCTGCTTCAGTCACAATTGAGCCAAATACAAACAGAAATTTGGAAAAGTCTGATTGCTATTGCGGAATAATTCATACAGCTCATCAGTATGGCAGTTTTCAATTTAATTCGATATTTTGGAAGCAGAAACCTGCAGTGATTCCATTCTAGAAGAAAAAATAGCCAAAAAAAAAACCAACCCCAAAACCCCATCATGTGTTTTGCAAATGGAGAGAAGAAAGCAAAAGTAGGATACATTTTTATTCTATCACCTCTGACAGTATCCTTTTAAAGGGAAGACTAAATTAAATTCGATAGGTCAAATTCTCTTCTTATTCACACCACAATAGCTCCAAAGCAGTCCTACCAACTTTCATAGAATTACTCTGAATTTGCACAACTATTAATGGCAGCAGAAGTTGGCTTTTCAAGCCTAGCTGTTTCACAAGAGGCATAAATTTTAAGCAGTGATATATATATATATAAGAAAATAGCTTGGGTTCTTTATTCCATTAAATTAGATCTGCAATATCACAGAGAAGGGCTGATTCCTCTTTTGGTCTCAGATAAGCCACTTTCAGAAAACAGGTATAATGACAGTAAAACAATCTTGGAATTACGAATGTGTTCAGTAGACACACTTGGTTTCTTGCCATACCACAGATTTCTTATCCTGAAATCTGTATTTCACATAAATGGAGGAGAACAGGCCATGGAAAATTGATCTGAAGGGTAAATTAAATTTCTCCTGCAGTGACCTGTTTGAGGAACAGAAGGAAGGGGAAGAAGGAAGGTTGAGACTGGTGCAATTCAAAGAGCAAAGACATTAAGTGACAGCCCCTCAAAAGTGCCAGAGCTCTTCCAACAGGAGGTTATGCCATTCACAGCCATCCCACCCTCTGGTGACACGCTCTCCCTAGCGACTGCCACTTGATTCACGTTGTTTCCATACTCGTTGAAGTGGTTCACACTGTTTCACTCTTATTACCGATAAGATTTTACCTATCCACACTTGTCTCTGCCAGTCTGTTATTCATAATTGCTAGGGCTCCAACCCCACCAGAGAACCCATTTTGCTTTGAATTACAGCTCATCTGCCTCGGATAGCCATTAGCAGTTTCCGACAGCTGTTTCTGCATGATGGCCAGTGAGACTTTATTGGAGGCCAGGAAGTCTTTCATGGAGATCATCTCGCCTGACAGCCGGCGTCCATCTGTGTCGCTGTCATTGACAACATCAGTCTCGATGGAGATGTTTCTCCGGCTGCGCACGTTTCCCGGCATTACCACGTTCCTCCGCGAACGAAATAATTTTCTTTGGCATCTGTGGCAGCACCTGCAGTCCAGTTTCTTTAATATCCAGTTTATGGATTGTTTGATGACAATAGAGATCACGTTAAATAAGGAATAGATGCAGCACACCCCCATGAGTATGAAGACAAAGTTGCCAAAGCGGTAAAGGCCTTGGCTCTCATATTTGATGTTCTGGCTACTGACCAGATCACCGAAACCAATGGTACTGAAGGCCACGAAGCAGAAGTAAAGCGAGTCAAAGTAACTCCACCCTTCAATTGGTGTGTACATTGCAGAGGCACAGCAGGAAATGATGAGCGATGCTACACATAAAATCAGCATGACGTAGTACACGGAGGGCTTCCAGCCTGCCAGGCTGTCCACCTCAGAGGTCCCCGAGCCCCGCCGGCCGTTGTGAGGGAGGACACCCTTCCTCCTCAGCTGTCTTTCGTGGCAGGACTTCATGATGTAGGCTATGACGGTGATCAAGCGCTCCAGGAACAGGTTAAAGAACAAAATGGTCCCTGCACATCCTATAAGGCCATAAAATATGAGAAAAATTTTGCCTCCAACGGTGGCTGGGGTGGTCATGCCAAACCCTGGAAGACAAAACAGAGCAGTTGAAAAAAATAAACCTGTAGTTACCGTGTCAGGAGTTTTGCGTGACATTTTGTTATAGAATAACTGACAGCAAACCCCTGGGGTACAGCTCAGCTCTGGAAAAGGACAGTTACCTGCTTGTGCTTCACCGTGTCCCAGCAGTAAGGGAAAGGTAACGCATGCCAGCGTTTCTTTCAGAATCAGAATGAAACAAAAAGTGGAAGAAAACACATGGGAAAAGAAGAGAGAGTTGAGTGAAGGTCTGTATTTTGGTCTGCTTGCTAGGCTCACTCCATCCCCTTTGTGCCTTGGATCACATCCAGGCTTCGGGGCTATCGTACCCCCTGCTACGCTCTTCTGCACCATGGCTCCGATCCAGGGGTGGCTCCACAGGGGCCCATCCCCACCAGATCTTTGTAACCAAGGGGAAATCTTTTTGAGCCTCACAGCTCCTGCTGTAAGTGCAGGGGGCACATCAGCCAGTACGCGCTGCAGCCCGGCCAGGGAAGCTCTGGGTGTGCACCCCGAAGGACACAGCCCCTGACAGGGAGCAGCCCCTCACGGGGTCCCCAGCAGGCAGAGCACATTACAGCAGCCCCACGTCAGCCCTCTTTTAACTCAGCATTGCTGAAGTTCTCCTGTTTCTCTGTGTCCCGCTCCACAGCTCGAATCTGCATGTGAGTCTTAACAAAGGTCTCCTCTAGGCTCATTCCCCATCATTGGATTTCTCAGGCCAGCGGTGCTTCAGCCTTCCCCACAACCCCACCCTTCCTAAAGCCTGCACATAGTAATTGTGTTTGGGTTAAAACTATTGATAAGACAATCTTGCTTTAAGAAGACATCATTAAAGAATAAAAAGCATGTCCAGAACATCACTGAGCAAACTGAAGTACTATCCATGATAAATAACTTAATAAGGAATTACATCACTGATCAATTAAGCCAGAACAATCCTGCTGAGAGGACAGAAAAATCATGTTGGACAAGAGAGACAGTTGTTTGTTTCCCTCCCTTTGCTAATTATGAAATAAAGACATTAGGCCCTGGGAAATAAAGGAAATCATATGCAGTGTGATATGCTTGTGCATGGAAGACAGACAACTGCAGTGAGAAGAGACTGTGTGCCCAACAGCGCTGAACTGCACTCATCTTCCCTTCACTGGAAACCTGCTACCAGCACGGATTTGCCTCCAGTGCTGCTCTGGTCTCACACGGTTAAGCAACAGCCCTCGCCTTCACCCCTCCGACACGACCCTCCCTGAACCGCAGCCCCCAGCATGGGCTCTCGAGGGTTGCTGCATCTTCGCCTGCATCCGCAGCCAAACGCCAGCATCCAGAGGACCCACAGGACCGTCAGATTTCTGTGCTAGGGAGAGCTGGGTGGCAGCTCTGTGCCGTAGTGAACAGTGCAACGCCAAAACGTTCTTTGTGACAAGAACTTTCTGCCATTATTGCCCTGGGCACACAAGTATTTCCACTCGCTTTCTACCTTCTTCCCCTTCTGCTCCATGAGCTGATCCCCATATAATCCCAGTTTTGATGCTTATTTTCTGTGCAGTCTGGCTTATATGCAAGTCATGACCTCCACCCTGTGGACAGACCCATAAAGACCAATGGGCACTGGTGGGATCTGCCCCAGGCAGCCAGCTGGAGGGAGGTGGGGGGTTGCTGCATCCCTGGCCCACCCTGCTCTTGGAAGAGGAGAAGCGGCTGCAGGCTGAGGAGAGGCGGAGAGGTGGGGAGCCCCTGGCACAGGGTGAAGGGCAGTGGGGAACACAACGCATCTCTCACAGCATAAGGCAAACACCCTGGGAAATGTCATTCAGGCTCCCACCTCCAGCATGGCATTACACCTTTGGCTGCTTCCCACTGGCCCCTCTTGGGATCCTGCTGCTGGCATCACGTCCAGAGCCTGAGCTCCTCAGGTTCGTTTGTTTAGCCAACAGGATTTTGTCTCTGAGCTCAGATCTGCTTGTGTAAAATCCCACTAGCAAAAGCTGTACAAAGGCACTCAGATAGGCATGACGGGAAATGCACAGTCGACTGTAAATACCAAAAGACGGAGAACATTGATCCAGAGAGGCGGTGAGCCTCTGCGTGTGACTGCCCTTAGTCAGCTCCTCCTCTTCAGCAGGGGCACCTCACGGAAAAAACGTAATTTTTTGTTCATGTTTCTATTTACAAATCACAACATGTAGCAATCAATACAAACATTTCCAAAGAAGCACTAAAATGGAGAATGTAAAAGCAGTACAAAGAAAGATATTAATTTAACAAGTTTTTTCCTTCCAAGATCATTTGTCCAAAATGAGCTATAAGCTTTGACTTAAGTGAAAGTTCTTGAAATGCCTTGTATTTCCATGTCTTGGGCCACACTATGCCTGGTTGACTTTCACCATCAGAGTATTACACTCAGGATTAATTTGGGATGCTGCATTATAGAGCAGGACTTGTTTGACAGTATATTTTTCTCCAAATGGACTCTTGGGGTGCTTGAAATACTCATAAATCCAAGTAAATTTGGTGTATTGTTTCAGCCAGCAAATGCAGGAGGGTTAAAGACTGAAACAGTTGAAATGAAACTAAATGTTCTCTTTTGGCATTTTGCACTAAAACTTTTTGTTTCAAAATATCAAATCACCTTTAGGTAAAAAAAATCAGTTGGAAGTAAAAAGAATGGAAAAAATTACTTTGAAAAAACTTTCACTTTTTCAAAAGCTTCATATTTTTAAAATGGAACACAATATTTCACTAATGATCAAATCAAACCTATCAAAAATGTCATTATATTTTATCCTTCTGAAAGACCTAAAAAAAATCTGTTCCAATATAACTTCTGATTAATTTTTTTTCCTATTTTTTCCTGCTGGCCATCAAACTAGAAATACACTGCTTGTTGATCTTTAGTAAAAAGTGAATTTTTTAAAAAAACCTTTTCATACAACAGCCCTGCAAACACCAGTTGGAAGCAAATTGTTATCTTTGGTGGGATCTGCCTCTTTTCTCCCTCAAATTTGTGTAAGGAAAAATGTGGCTCATTCATGGACAAAAACATATGGCAATAGAATTTGTTCTTGTTTTACTAAAATTACTCATGATCTTGTGCTGTGCAAAAACACAGAGGATCTATGTATAAGCCAATCGGCAAACCATTCTCCTCAGGGCTGCTCTCTGTCCACTCTCCACCCAGCCTGTACTTGTGCTTGGGATTGCCCCAACCCAGGTGCAGGACCTTGCACTTGGCCTTGTTGAACTCCATGAGGTTGGCAGTGGCCCACCTCTCCAGCCTGTCCAGGTCCCTCTGGATGGCATCCCTTCCCTCCGGCGTGTGAACCGCACCACACAGCTTGGTGTCGTCGGCAAACTTGCTGAGGGTGCACTCAATGCCGTCATCCATGTCACCGACAAAGATGTTAAACAGCACAGGTCCCAGAAACAACTTTGCAGTCTTTTCTACAAATTGTTGTTGCATTTGCTATCTTTTCTTCTCCTTGCACCAACCTGATTCTAGGCTATAAACCACACTTAGTTAAGCAGTTATTTGTTTCAGTTCTTTCATAAGGCATGCATGAAAAACTTCAGTTCTGGCAGTTTGAAAGAGATGATTACTCAAGTATGAGAAATAGAAGAGAAACCAGCAGTCAAATATGTAGAAGCGAAGTGACTTAGCGAGCAATTAAAGCAGCAGTCTGATCCATACAGCGTAACACTGAAAGAGCAAGAAGTTAAATTGGCAAACTGGGAAGCAAATACAGAGTGAAATTATGAAATCATATGAAAGGGGAAATAAAAGCAGTGGCTGAGATTGGAGATTATTTGAAAATGCAAGATTGCTTCTTGTGATGAAGAAATAACAAAAGGAAACAACTGCAGGAAAAATTACTAGTGATTTTTTAATGGTTTGAGAGAATGTTGATGAAAATTTGTGAACGTTACTTTACAAGTTGGATGGCATATCTTGAAACAGAGTTATTTCAAGTTGAAATCAAGATTATAATTAATCAAGTGGGAATGAGATCATTCTGAGTTGGGAAAATTGAATGTTTTTAAGGTACTGAAAAGTGTTTCAACTGATCTGTTTAGGTGTGTCTGCAGATATGGCACTATATTATTACCACTGATAGATAGGCGTGACAAACTCTAACTTTACCAGCTCAGCAATGAAGAATGCCTTAGTAAAACTTTCAGATTTCTATTCCGAAGTTAAGTATGATACTGATTTGCCTCTGTACCATGATCCATTGACTACTGTAAACCGGTGTTACCTTTACTACTATTCAGCTGGACTAAGCAACTAAAGTCCTCGTAGCTTCAATTTTCCTTCAACATCAGGGTTTAGGTCTTTCCACATATTGCTTAAGCAAGAATTCAGATTTGTTTGCTGAATATTGATACTAATTCTGAATTTCTCTGTAGCATAGCTACATTTTCAGAAGTTGGAAGGAATTTAAACTCCAAGTAGAGCCAGTAAAAGTTTTCTGAAGTACTGCACACCTCCTACACAAAACAACTGTGCATATTTTGTCTTGGCAGCAGAACTTCTAGTATGAAGATTGCTACTGCAAAGTGCTCTAAAATTCACCTGTGTGCTCAGGTTATATTGCATGCCTGTTCCAAGAAGATAAAGGTTACTTACACAGAAGAACAATTAAAAAGTGTAAACACATTGACAGTATAAGATAATCATGCTTTGTGATTTCCTGAAGCAAGTACTGGGTATAACCAACAAAAAGCTACCAGCTCTAATTCTTAACAATAGTCAGTTCGATAAGAAGGACAGGTCCAACAGGAAGTTCTCCTCAAGCAGAATCTTCTGACAGAAGGTAAATATTGAATAACATTAAGCAAGTATTGATCTCAATCTAACATTAACATGCTGATATTGAAATCTTACAAGAAGAAACAGGCATCAATTTTCTATAATTAATCAACTCTACAAAAAAATCTAGTTTATCTATTTTCTTTCCACAATACATTGAGCTTCTGAAAATCTAGAAAAGCTGAATTAAAACATGCACTAGCATCCAAAAGCCAGACCCTCGGGATGAGGCTATGCAGCTGTCCCACCCAGCTGATCTCACTCTGCCTGGGTCTCACAGCCCCATCATATCCCATTCTCCAGACACAGCCCAGGGGACACAGCCCAGGGGAACCATGCCACCCATGTCCTGGCATGTCACCCACACAACACAGCTTGAGGGACTCCAGCTGCCTACTCCAGGCTAATGTTAGCTGATTTCATCTTTTCTGTTGTAAACTACTCCAGTGTAAGTGCTTCTCCTGGATCATTACCCACACTCATCTCCCTGTCCCTGCTAATACATGGTTTGGCATGTGTTTTAATTCTAGCTGTCCTGACATTCACAGGTTACATTAATTAAACCTTCATATGAGAAACACCTCATCAATCCTAACCCCTCATGAATGAAGCCTGGAGCAGCAAATACGACGTGTGTGTAGATTTTACAGTTACTTTTGTATCATGAGATTGGGTCTTTCTATTGTGCAAAGTATCTCCCTTTTCTGAGAGGTTTCATTTCCCTTTTCAATGTGTGCAGTTTGCTGCTCCTGCCACAAAGAGGAAGTGGGTAGAAAGAGAGGGTAACACTATAGCAACAATAATGAATCATTGTGATGTTAGAAATATATCACCACGAAACAGCATTCCAGTTTAACCTACTATCAGAACTCTTTGTGATGCTGTGGCTGTATTCCTAATGCATTTTCTATTTATGCGATTTATATCCTTGTTTTTCTCTATAAGCTCTACTTTGGTCATGACTCACTGGGGAAATGATGAATTTCACCAGTGGAACAGTCACTGGAAAACGATTGAGGATCGTGACAGGTGCAAACCAAGCTAAATAGGACCAAGACTTTCAACTGCAGTGAAAAGATCATCAGGAAAGTAGTGATTAGGAAACAGAAACAGGGAGAGTCTCAGATACCTGCAAAGACACTGGCCCTCCTTCCCTCAGATTCATTCTGCACCGAACTGTCTACAAAAGGGTATTTTGTGCTTCTAAAAGGGAAGCAGAAGAAACAACTCTAAGAGAAGCTGTACTTCAAAGAGCTTATTGAGAAAATGGCCTGTACTGTGCAGTGTTCCTGCAGTGTGCAGACACTAACAATTTGGCAAAACTGTCCTCTGCCATGATAGCCTCCACTGGTGCTCTCTGAGCAGAGTAAGTAGTGCTAGAGAAACTCTAGTTCTGCTGGAGTAATTGTCACCTCTAGGAACTCTTGTAAGAAGAGCTAAAGCACTCTCAGATCATGTCACACCACTCCCCTTGTGATGCTCCTGTCAGCAAGCTCGTAACAGAGTCCTGTTCTGGAGAGGCACAAGGACATTAAGTCCTTCTTCCCAGGAAGAGAAGAAAAGGACACATTCCTGTGAAGACTTTCACTGTGAGAGGACACATCCATGGAAGCAGGCATGGTGCTGTCACAGCTAGCCGGCAGCAGTAAACTTGGACTCGGGTCCAGTTTCTGATATGACAAAAAAAGCCTAGTGTGGTTCGTTTTTCTAAGTGTATGCAGAAACTGACCCCTCTCCACCCTCCCGTGGTCTCCTATCAGTGGAAGCTCAGCACTGAGCGGCTGGCTGGTGAGACATACATCCATACACGTCATGGATGGGTTGACGTGTATGGATTGAGAGAGTTGGGCTTGTTCAGCCTGGAGAAGAGAAGGCTCTGGGGAGACCTTATTGCAGCCTTCCAGTACCTGAAGGGGCTACAAGGAAGCTGGGAGGGGAATTTTTACAAGGGCCTGTAGTGACAGGACAAGGGGGAACGGGTTTAAATTGAAAGTGGGGAGGTTTAGATTAGATATCAGGAAGAAGTTCTTCCCGGAGAGGGTGGTGAGGCACTGGAACAGGTTGCCCAGAGAAGCTGTGGATGCCCCATCCCTGGGAGTATTCAAGGCCAGGCTGGATGAGGCTTTGAGCAACCTGGTCTAGTGGAAGGTGTCCCTGCCCATGGCAGGGGGGTTGGAACTAGATGGGCTCTAAAGGTCCCTTCCAACCCAAACCATTCCGTGATTCTGTGATTCATTTGGACATCGTGACCTTCTCTCTGATGAGGAGGGAAGAGTGAGCTAGCCACATCCCGAAACTCTCCTTTACTGCAACAGTTATTTGAGAAAATAATATTTTATGAGGGACAGCCCAGTCTGTGGTAGCGTATATTTCATTGCTGATGCTACTGTCCTGTGCAGATGGCTGCATGGCGGAGAAGGGCTCAGCTTGCCCAGGAGGGCAGGGATATACAGCTACAACAGCGCTCCTTTGTGCTCTATGTTCTGTCACTAGCTCTGCCTGCCCAAGCGAGCTCTGCACCTCCTGCCCAGGCATCCCGAGCACTCCAGAGCTGGAAATGTCTCCAGGGCTATGAGAGCTGAGTCACATCTGCAAGATACACTGCTACGGTGAGTGACCGGCTGCTTGGTGACCTGGGACCTTGCCTTGGGTCCTCCGGCTGCCGCTTCCTTCTGCGCCCTGCAATGTCACGCTCAGGCGGGCTGGGAGATGTAACCTTCTGCAGAGCTCCTGGCAGGCTTCAGCCCATTCCTGAGGGGCAGCGTTGATGTTGAAACTAATGATATAAGAGTTTAGATGAAACAATAAATACAGTTACCCACGTATAATCTACCCTTTCTGATACATAGAGATTTTTTCCCCTCTCTCATTTGTTTGGAATCGTCAAAGCTGGCAGAGAGCACTCTCGCCACTTTCTGGGGCTGAAGGAGGGGATGGAGACACTGCTTCGAGGGCTGCATGAGTCCCATGCCCAGCTTGTGCCACCGTGGGGATGTCAGACTTGTGTACGAGGTTGTGCTGCAGGTGTCCATCTCTGAGAAAAGCCTTCTCAAACCCCAGTCTTGTAACACAGATGTGACTGTCACGCCAAGTGTGTGAATGGATGGGACTTTGAGGGTAGAAATAGCAGAATTTTGGGGTTTTCATTGATTTGTTTTAGGAGAACATCAGAAAAGCTGATTTTGTGTTAAAGTATGTGAGGCAATGTCTGTATTTAACACAGTGAAGTTCAGCTCAGAGACAGTCACTGTGAAAACCTATCTGGAGAGCTGGATACCTGCTACTGCCCTTCTCCTGTTTCACATACATAAGCTGCATGTTCTGCCTTGAATAGAAACCTAGTTTAAAAAAGATTTTGATGTTAGAAATCTAAAAGATGTAAGAAAAAAAAAAAGCTGAACATTGGATGAAAAATATAATAAAAAATCAATTTTAATATAAATCTTTATGGGTCTGTTGATACCTCTGTTATAATGCCTGTGTAGTCCTTAAACAATACATAACTCTCTGGGAGAGAGAGCCTCTGTAATTTTCATTATTGTAAGTTTTTCACATAAGGTAATTTATAGAAACCTTGCCATTCTGCTTTCTATAATTCAGGTTATATTTTATTTAAGGTTCATTCCAGGTCTTGTGTAAGAAACGTAGACAACCTTTTTACGGCTCCTGTGCTATCATAAATTCAATGTATAAATATTTGATGCCTACCTTCTGGTCTCCTTTTATAATTTTTATGTAGTTTTTAAAGCCTGAGGTGCTAAGCCCAGTGCCTTTCCATCACCCCTACATCAAGTCTATACACCTTTTGTGTTACTACAGGGATAGAACAGGGTTCAGCTTTGAAAATACTTTATCATTACTTTTAAACTTTTTTGTGACATGTTGAAAAGTCATTTAAAGGTTTGTGCAGGTTTTATTTAGTGTTAAAACATAGAAACAGTTATTAAATAATCCAAATTTTATTAACAGATTTAAATTTAATATTTGCTTAAATATTAATTTTAATGTCATTTGAAAAGGTACATTTCACAATAAAAAAAAAGTTCTATTTGATGCCTCAACAAAGGAAGGATGCTAAAGGAGTAGTTTTTATCTTGTTCAAAGTAAATATATTAAGAATAATTAGATTTCCATGTGCTGGAGGGATGTTCAGCCTGTGCCTCGAGGAGTGGGTGTGCCTGTTTGTCCAGCCCAGCTGCACCAAAACCAGGGGACTCCTCTGACCCTGCACTAACCCAACACATCACTTAAGTCCTCTACTCAGGGGGATGCCAACACATCTTGCAGAGACTGGAAAAACTGTGGTAAACAGGTGTGACTCAAGTTCAAACAACAGCAAAGTCTTAGACCTCCCCAGTGGGTCAGCAGATTATTTACCAGTAACTAGTTTTCCTTAAACTTAAAATAGCTGCCATATCCTAAACCCCAAGCTATACACAAATTTACTGAATGATCAATAAGGAGATAGGGTAGAAAGAAGTGGTCCTTTCCATAGTTAAAAAATGCCATGGCTGAGGAGGCAGTTTATATAATACAGTAAAAAAATGCACTATCACCTGTTCTATTCCTGTTAAAAAACACCATAAAAATAAAAATAAATCAAAATTCTAATCACAACAGAAGTATTTACTATTTGAAAGCCAAAGGCATACACTTTTGGATTTGAGGTCATTGAGAAATGCAGTAACAGCCTGATTCGCGATGTATGTTAACATTTAGCACCCAAAGAAGTCTTTGTAAGGACATATTTATAGGAAAAAATGCTTTAATATATTGATCCTCTCTTACTGATCCCAGAAGAGCATGTTCAGCAGACAGGTATATACTGCATACAGTGTGTACATGAAGTGTCTGTGATGTGCTGAAGAATCAAAACCAGACCTAAAGATCTTGAAGTGTGACTGTAACAGGGATTAAAAAATATTTGTCTCAGTTCCTTACAGCTGAAGGAACTTAAGAGAACATGACTGGATTCATATCTATGCAAAAGTGAAAAATGTGTAATTATAACTGTGTCAGATAAACATGTGTATATATGGTCAATACATACATGTGTATATAAACCTTTTTTTCTGTTACTAACAATAAGCAGTAACTTCAAGCCATAATTCATCTTAGCAGGATGACACTTTATCTGAATCGTGACTGTAATTAAAACTGTTTCAAGGATTTGTTTTCAGTCAGCCTGTGTAAACATAATAACTTCAGCTATTAAGGAATAGGAACATAATGTTGTGTACTAATTAAGCTATAGGCTCATCTACACTTTTTTTTTCTTTTAAATAGTACTAATCTGCCTGTATTTTAAGAGTTTTCAAAGGTTAGCTTGAATTTGCTTACTGTGAATTTTAGTCTTGGCATGGATACATACGATGGCTTATTTTTCTTGGAGGAAAAAACAGGTTTGTGTCTCCTGGAGGGCATTTTTCATGTAATACTGTAGGAAAGGTACATACGTCTGTAGCTTCTGTGATAGCTTTTTCAGTACAAGATGTATTAATACAGCTTTCTCCAGGAATAAAGCTTTAGTGTTTCTTCTCATTTAGGGGTAAAACTATGAGAAGTACGGCAGGTTTTTTGGTTTCCCCCAGTGGAAAAAACAAAGTGAGAAAATGTGGTGTTTGTATCCTCTTGGTAACAGGAGCCTGGGGAATCATTGTTAGTGGCATTTTAGTGAAGGGGATTTTGTAAAATTAAAGCTCTTCCCTGGCTTTAAATATCAACACAATCAGAGCAATTCATGCAACATTGACACTTAGGGTTCAGCTAAATCAGACAGACCTTGGCTGTGAGTGCTAAGCTCAAAAAAGTAAAGAAAATAAAGAAAATCTCCATCATTAGAGGCTGGAAGGAAGGTGGACACAGATAAGGAAAGCTAATTTTTGGTAAGATGAACAAATAGTATATGTGCATGTGTGTGTGTGCGCGTGATTACATTTGCCCAGCCAATTTCAAGGCTTATCTTGATTGCAGAGAGGAAGGTTGGGAGCCATCACTACCAGAACCACCACGTGACGAGGGCCTCAGCACTGCTACCGCCAAGGAGCAGAAAACCTCACTCAGAAAAATAGGTTAGTCTGAACCTTCAATGCACCGAACTGAAGGATGGATCAAAGAAGCATAGCGTAAAAGACCATACAAACACTGCTTCAGTTCCTTGGAGGTTGACAGACAGCCCCAAAAAAGCTAAGAAAAAGACAAAAAATTCACCGTTCCCAAGCAGGTGCTTCAGGGACTGCAAGTGCAAAACAAGGGCCATGAGCTCACACCATACAGAAAAGGCTGCTGGTATGGTATGTAGTAAGACTTTTAAAATATTCTGTATAAAAGAGGAAGCAGATATTGTGATTAAAATTACAACAACTGGTAGACAACGCTGACAGCAAACGTTATCAGAGGTTTCAGTGAATATTTATCACTGGAGAACTGGTGACAGAGAGCTGACAATTCTGTGAGAGCTTGCAATGAGCATACGATGATGAATTTGAACACCTGTTTTATCAACTTCAAATTTCTTATCCATTAATCTGTATCTCAAAAGCTAGAAGTTATGAAGGGGGAGAGGCTATTTCTTACCCTTTTTGACATTTCAAATGCAAAAACTTATGCTGGGGAGGCTGATAGACATTTGGAGATAAAACCTGAGTTTGTGATGTAATACTAGAATCACAGAATGGTTTGGGTAAGAAGGGACCTGTACAGATCTTCTCGTCCAAACCCCCTGCCATGGGAGGGACATCTTTCACTAGATCAGGTTGCTCAAGCTGAACAATGTCAGGCTACTTCAAAGAATACATCCCCTACAAAAGAAGTGTTATTGCCCCCAGGTGCAAAAAAGTCAAGACAAACTGAGGACACCATAGAGAAGGAAAAAAACAATCAAAGAAATGTGAGAGCAATAGAGAGCGCGGTGAATTGTGGCTTGGAGAATGGAGTATGTCATTGGTGAAACAGTGTGCTGGCTTCTACCTGCATGACAACAAGGTGTACAGTTTTGGTTTTGACATGTCTGTTTGTTTCAAAAGGCAAAGACTTGCTAAGTCCCTGGCTCATGGATGTCCTAAATGTAATGCATGTGTCCCTTCCTGTGAAGCCAGAGATGCTTTTTTAGTGACAAGTTTAGTGTATCTGTAAGACAAGCCTAAGTTCAACAATTCAGTCTGCTCATATGATTTTACAGGTCCAAACACGTAAAAAAGGACCTATATGTAAAGTAGGACAGGGACGTTCACACTGCACTACCCCAAGTCCTCCACAGCAACTTTGGCTTGCTATCAAAGCACTGTGTCATTGCAAATGTTAAATAAAAACCCAACACAATACCTACTGCAAGGACTAATTCTCTTCTTACCTATCAGGCTGATGACCCATCCTATTGTCTGCGCAACAGGCATGCTCAAAATCTCAGCATCAGCTGTCTTACCCTTGCAAACAATTAAAAAAGAACAAGACAAGCATGCAGAACGGGGTAGAACTGGATGAGATTAGAACAAGATGATAAAAAGTGGTCAAAAGCTAGAATTGTTTTCTGATATAACTGGACAAGTAGTGGATTAAGGACATCCCAAAATCCCAGGATGAGTGAGGTTGGAAGGGGCCTCTGGAGACTGGCCAGTCCAGCCCCCCTGCTCAGAGCAGGGCCTCCCCCACACAGCAGGACTCCAGTCAGATGTGAATTCATCCAGAGGATAAAAGGGATGTCTGGCTTTCCAGCCAGATGTTCATAGATTTGTGGAAATAAAATCATACTTTACTGATGTCTGGTAAAAGAGACGTTCATTTATGCAAAGATAAAACTGAAGTGAATCCTTTCAGAAGTAAAATTGCCAACCTGCTTCTGAAATACTTTTAATTAAAGGTTAAACACCCCATAGTAGCCTTTGAGACACCCAGAGAAACTCTGTATTTGCTTTCCCTCTGCTTTATGAGGTTTCTCTCCGCAAGTTTAACTGAATTAACAGTTTTTGTGTGCGAGCAAACACTGCACTGCCATCTCAGAGGGGCTCTCGCCTCTGCTCACAGGTATCGCAGCCACCTGGCCCACCACAGGAGGTTCCTCCCAGCGCTCAGCATTTGTGAGCCTCCAGGAGAAGCGAGCTCTTCCCTGAGCGACTACTTGAAGATAATCACTGAGCTGAAATCACAAGGCTGAAAAATAAGAGCAAAAACGTCTTAGGGAAATGCCGGTCTGAACTGTAATGAGATTACATGGACTCTGGAGTGCAATACAAGAACTCGCTTTCTGAAAGTCTGAAAGATCTCACCTTGGGCTATGGCCTCGCCGCTGCGCTAAATCAGTCACGTAAGAACGGCCCATCATTTCAAACACTGGAGTTAAATGAAGGAAAGACATTTTAAAAAGCACAAGGAGAAATTTATCCTGAGTCAACTTAAGAGACTTCAGATTATTTTGGAAAATGGCTTTTCCTGAGCTTTCAGAAACTGTTAAGCCTGGAAGCAGAGAGGGCCGGCTGTTGGCAGCCTGTGTACAACATCCTGCTTTGTAAATACCTTTTGCACCGATGTGTTGTGGTTTCCGTGGTACTGTTAATCCTGATCAGTTATATAACTACATTTATTGAAAATTATTTTTCACTTTCTGCTTATAAAAATGGTGAAGCTGAGAAAGCTTTTACTACATATGTTTATCCCAGGAATGGAAGTATTACCTATTTAGTCCATAATGTATTCTGCTGGGGAAGTACAAATGCATGCATCACTCCAAATACAATGTACGTGGTTCCAAAACCCTTGTAAAAAACAACATAAGTGAAGTCCTGGCTCCTTCTAGAAGTTTTGAAGATGTCAACTATACTGGTAATAGGTTTAAATGCTTCATCCTTCACAGTGCTTGTTCCCTAGCTGAACAACTTTACTTTGTAAAAGAAGGACAGAATTAAGTAAGAGGATTTCTCCTAGTGACCAGTGCCATGGCTAACTGTGTGAAAACAATTCTGAAAGTTTTGAGGCCATTTATCAAGCCCTTTCTGCACTACAAGGACTCTGTGCTGTCTTTTGTCTCTCTGTAATGGCTTCCTGGAAGCCATGTCCAAGGCAGTTTGCCATACATGAAAAGGAAATAGTGCTTTGATACAGTATATAATGCACATGCTGAAAAATAGCTGCAAAAGCCTGTGTCACAAAGGAATCTCTTTTAAAATAAAAAGCCTGTCAGTGAAGTAGTTGAAGAGAGGGAGTTTATCAGACTTCCATTAGAAGCTCGTTTTCTTCTGAAAACAAGGCTTGTGAACTACGAGGAAAAAAATATATTTTTTTTTTTCACCCAGTCAGAAGATGAAGAAATTAGTGGTTTCAAAGTTTCTTAACAGGTAGAGAAATAAGTGACTTTCTCCAAAGGACAGTTTTAAATGAAAAGGAAAAGATTAAGCTTTTAGGTTGTTGTGCTTTTATAAAATTCTCAACATCTATGATGCAGAATGATATATATAAAGAAAAATTAACCCCATTTCAACAGAATAGGGAGATCATAACTGCCAAACTCTCACAAGTGCAAAATAAGGAAAAAACCCACAAACCACACCAGGCTGTTGTTAGGAGTGTAGTATGATTTGAATACGTGCTGACATTAAAATGCTGAACAGCCAAGTAAGCTGGTCCAGTACAAAAATATTTTGTGAAATAACAGAAGGGAGCTGTAGACCAAAAACTGAGTAGTAATTACTTCAATGCACTCAGCTTCATTGAGGCTATTAGAGCTCCTGGGGTACCGATAACTTTAATAAAAACTATGGCTCAACTAATGATGCCATATTTTGCTGTGTGTTGAGAGTTGCTGCTTTCCAGAATCGCTGGGAACACTTGAAAATCTGTATCACACACACTGGATTTGACCAAAAAACACCACCGTCCCTTCCTCTCTGGCCTCCAATAAAGCAAAAATTGTCTATAATACTTTTTGCTCAGTATATATATATATATTCATATTTTAAAGATGTGATTTTAAAGTCTGACTTTGAATTGAATTTTGCTTTAAGAGACATTACAATGAATGTTTTCTTAGAAGCGGTTAAAGCAAAACTAACCAAAAAATAAAACCAGCCACCAGCTGTCTTGCAGCCCCAAGAGCGATGTTTCACTTAGAAACACGACAATGACATTCTCTACCAGATGCATGTCTTGACGGAGGAGTCCAAGGACATTAAGACACCCTGCCACCCCAAAGAAATTTTCTCTTGTGTGAGATCTGTTAATTGCCCATGTAACAGCGATGGTAAGGTTCATCAGACAGAATATCTGAATACATTCAGATAACCGTTGGCTACCAATGGCAGCAGTTCCGTATGCAAGATGTAGCTGATTCATGTTCTCTTCCTTGTATCTTCTGACCTCATACTCTGGTTTTGAACATCAGGATCTTTTCAACACCCACTTACAAGCCTCACAACTGACCTCACAATGTTTACAGCTGAAGATGTTTTAGCAGACTTTCTACTGAAGACATAATTTTCAAAAATCCTGGCACCTAGCTTAGAGAACTACCTCAAGAATTGCGCTGCCAGTAACTGGTTCAACTGGTTGAATATCTGTGTGCCACTACCGCATAACCCATACAGTATTTATCAGTGACGAAGGACTAGCAACACCTGCACCTCCTTCCCAAATCCTGGTGTGGGTGCAGCCTGTAGTTTACCATCTTTGGTTAGATCTTCACTAACTGAGCAGATAAGCTTATTCAAAGTCATACTAATTTCTACTTCCATACCATTTAGTAAACTTGCCTTGAAAAAGACCTGGTTGTTGGTTAAGTAATGCAGAAACCCTATCTTTTTCAATCTGGCAATGAGTTTTACTTATTTCTGAAATCCTGTTTCCTATTGTCCCTTTCTGCTGCCTTGTGTCACCAGACACAGTTATAAAATAAACCAACAGGAAATTGTTAGATGAAGTACTGATGCTGAAGTTAAGCATCAGTTTTTGCACGAGCAGTAGAGGCTACAGAAAATTTCAGAAAAGGAATGGCAATATTCTGTGTAAACCTACATAATTTATGCAATTCCCATGAATAAAAATGTCAGACGGGATTCCTGATACGACTCCGTAATCCTAGGAAAGAAATTATCTACTTGAACTTGATGCTGGTTTTCCAGACAACAAACTGGAGCACAGCCAGTTTGAAACTGGCACACTCTTTAGAGTCACAGGGCAAAGCCACACATGTGCTGAAGGTTTTTCTTTTATATGGGAAGTTGCCTCTTTTCTCCAGGCATCCTCTTAGGCTTTTCTTAATGGCAGGTAGGACAGCTTAAAGAATCCAGAAGAACCAGGGAGTCAGCATCCTCTCAGCCCAGATCCTCCATGTTGGTCAAAGAAGATTGGGCAGAGGGATGCACTTTATCCTTGGCTATTTCAGAGATGCTCTTTTACACATGGTTGCACTCTCAAAAGAGCTGTAACGCTGAAAGGAAGCACTGAATATTCCCACCAAGCATACTGGTTCTGCACAGCAAGGTGGAGGATGTGCCCAGCCTCTACTTTGCAATAGGTCTCAGTTTTTAAGATCTGGAGTCTTTGGGTTTTAAAATCCTAGTGCACTGCAGCAACTTTGCTAAAGCAAACGGAAATGTATCTTTTCGGCTCTTTACTGAATGATGATCATGTCAGGGTCAGGTATGTTTACATATGCAATGCAGTTTGCCGTAAGAGTTGCTCCCCTGGCTGCACACTGCCTTTCACTTTTAGCCCCTCTTGCTGTTCGTTACCTATTTGCCCATGCAAATGTGTTCCTTGGGTTCTTTGGTTCAAATCATTGTATGGATCCACTGAAACATTTCTCCAAGAGTTCAGACCAAGAATGGTCTTCCCTGCTGGTGTCTGGGTAACTGTCACTGATTGATGGAGGTGAAGTGATGAGTTGTTTTTAGGAGCTGCTTTATAGACATCCACATTTCCACATTACATTCCAGCTCCTGGGGAGGATAATTTGTCCTTCTGTTTAAAAACTGCTGCTTTTGAGTACAGCCCCAGCCTGACCAACCCATTGCTGCATACTATTCCAAATGACCACACAAGGAATTGAAAGTTTTCCAACTGCAAAATGCTGATGTTCTTTTCCACAACTTACAAAAAGGCATTTGCTCATTTCTTGCATACCAGACCTAATCCTTATTCTTACCTAAAAGATTGTATAAAAGACAGAACACACTTAGACTTCCTATCTCATTTTTTATCACTACGCATAAGGTCTCACACCCAAAAAGTTCTTATATTCTAGATAAAGAACATAATATGATAGGTACACGCTTCCCAGATTTAATTTAATAGAAACGTCAAAGTCATGGGAAAGATAAGTGAATTAAATAGGAAGACAGACCATGGGTCAATAGGACTGTGTGCATTTGCGAACCCTTCCCCACATACTTATTGGCAGTAAGTAAGAGAAGCAGCTAGTGAAATCTTTCAGTTCAACAAGAAGTGTTGGCATTAGCAAATATTTGCTCCGTGTTAATCTGCACACCAAGGAGAATTCTGAATTATTAGTAGTTCCTTTCACATTTGCAGCCCCTTCCTTACTGAGGCACATTCATATAAATTGTCCTTGACACCTCCTTCCCATCTTTGTAAGAAACACCCTTCCATTTCAGTAGGATGAAAGTCAAAGGGAGTTAATCAAATTGGATCTAATCAGCTGAGGATGAAAATATGTTTCTTAAAATCATGTTAAATGCTTGAATTTAGTTGCTCATTACTTTCATTTCCAGAACGCAGGAAAATCCAGTTGACCAAGCAGTAATGACACAGCAGTTTTAGGCAGATTTCTGTACCCTTTGTACATGATGGCATATTAGGGAAATTCACTGGGGAATCAGATTTTGGCCTTGATACAAACCATATTCTACAAATTGGACATATCTATTAAGATAAATGGAATTATATTGCAGCAATAAGAGTGAGATAAAATTTGATCCATATCCCTGGGATTCATTGAGCGCTACCTATTTACAATAAAAATATCTTAGGAGGTAGAAGCGTGAATACTAAAACCAGAATGGTTACTTCTGCCAGCATTTTATCTTGTCTAGCAATTGGGGTTTTGCCAGCTGCTGTTGATCTGAAATTCCTGAAAATTGCTACTCACATTTTAGGGCGCGAAGTTTTACCATTAATTTTTGTGATGAGAGAAGATAATCATATTGCAGAAACAAACTATGGAAAGCGAAGGCATAGTGTAGACCGAAATCCATATATAGTGATGTCGTGTGCTAGTCCTGTCTTCCCCTAGGTTTGTATAACCTTGACCAAGATCATTCAGCTTCTTGAAACCTGACAGGGGGTTCTGAGGAATGCATGTAAAGATAAGTCTGCAATTGTATGAAATTGTCTGTCTCAGTATGTAGCAACTCATACAGAATAGAAAGAAACAGAATAAAACAAAGAATAATTTGACCTCAAAACCAAATTCTGGGTAGCTGATGAAGATGCCAAAAAGGGTCTAAAGACAAAAAATAATCAGTTTAATTCTTTTCCTTCTCAAGGGAAGGAACAATGTCTGATGGTAGGTCTTGCAAAGGCACAAACAGAACTGTTTTAAAGAGAAAAAGGGAGCCAGAGGCTGTTAGCAGAGGAAAGATCTTCAAGTCCCCAGAGAACTGGACCTTCTGGGGACCTTCTCTCTAGAGGAGAAGCTGTCATAGCTATGAGGAAAGAAGTCTAAATTAAAAGATGAGGGATACTGGAAAGATAGTAGTCCAGTCCATCTTAGCAAACAGGCAGTTCAGCTCAGTCTGCTGTTTTTCAGATAAAGCTGTGGTTGGTTTTGAACATCTGAAGAGTTTGTGCGGGAAGTGTTTCAACATGTGGTCCTGGAGAGGTAAACCATACGTCAGTGATCGCTGGGGCTCTGGAAAGGATGGTGCTTACACTGACACGGTGTCTTACGGGATTGGTATCAGTTCTGGAAACTGTGACAGCCAAACAGTGAGGGCCATGAAATGAAAAAAAATGATCTTTTCCTAGAAACATGCTAGAGACACTGAAAAGGTTTCAAACTCAAACTCAGAAAGCTAAAGCACACTGTCCAGGAAGCTGGGTGCAAGCACAGAAATTGTGTGAGAATGCAAAGGAAGTGATTTAAGAGACACTACACAGATGGATGATTTTTCTTGGTTAAAAATTTTAAAAAGCACATAATATTTGCATTAACATTCTCTGGAAATAAACACAGCTGAGAATTTACGTGCTGAAGTAAAACCTCCTGTCCTGTGAAGAGCATCTAGTAGCTGGATGTATGTCAAAGAACTATTGGCTGAAGACAAGAGGATATATTGATTGTAAAGTAAATCTTTAAATACTTACAAGGATCAAAGCAAAAACAGTACCTCAGCACCTAAAGCATGCTTCATGAAAAATTTAGGTGACAAAGTCTAAGAAAGAAGTGCACAAAACCCTAGGTATTGAAATATCTGCATGTAACTACGTTCCCTCCCCAAAACTTCTCTAGAGGTGTAGTTTTGCCTCTGTGTGTCTATAGATGATTAGAGGAGTGGAAACAATATTTCCGCCTCTCCCCCCTCCCCCCAAAAAAATCATCAAATATGTACTTGAAAATGTCTCTGTTCAGACTCTAACTCAGGGTTTCACTTCAGTGTCAGAGCTATGGGCGCAGCCTCATAAACATTCTGCTTCACATTCAAACTTTCTTTTCTTCCTATTTTCTTTCTTTAATACATATCAGTGAATCCATCTGACCCCTCAAGGTGTAGCTGGCTTAGTTCTTTATTTTTTATCAATATGTCACGGTCAGCAAAAGTGTAGAATGTGACAGTGCCAGTTCTGAATGTGCCGGTTCCCCCAGAATTGGTATTGGGACATGCTATTATTTAGCATGTTCACCCATGACCAGGAGAAGAGATCCCCAGGTTTGTGGATGACACTAAGTTTGGGTAATCAAATGCCACTGACAGCAAGGAAGGATTTCACAGAATGGAGTCAGTTTGCAGAAAGGTAGCAGATGAACTTCAGTGTAGAAATGTAGGGACACATAGGGAGGGAAAAATAACCCAAACCATGCCTATACAATGCTGAACTCAGAGCTGGCTATTTCACCATGGAAAGAAGATCTTGGAGTCATCATTGACATTTCTCTGAAATTATTGGCTCAATATGCAGCAGCATTTGGGGGAGGTGGGAGGTGGGGTGGGGGCCACCAGGAAGGAAGTCAGAAAAAGGCACTAAATACAGAAATGAGGGCATCATTTGGCTGCTATTTAAGAATCTTGGTGTAAACATCTTAAACTGCATTCAAATCTGGTCTCTGCATCTCAAGGAGATACTGGAGCTAAAGAAGGTACAAAGCAGGATGACTAAAGTGATTAAGAGAATGCAGTAGCTTTTATATGAGGACAGCACTTCTCTATTTACAAACTAATGAGCTGAGAGTGGATATGATTAAGGGTTGCGAAATCCATGCAGTAGAAAAGCTGAGTTGGGGTATGGCATTGACCAGATTCCGATATACCAGGACTAGCACATCATTCAATGAAACAAGAAACTGCTTTAAAGCTTAAAGGAAGTTACTGTTTTACACAAAGGGCTTTAGATGTCTAGAATTTGCCTCCAAAGGAGACCATACAGGCAGACAGTGTGAACAAACTCAAAAAATAATTGGACAAATCCATGGACAAAGGGTCCATGAGCACACAGCAATTGGAATGGGTCAGAATATACCTCCTAATACTCACATCCAATGGCTGTGGATACTGGGGGAGTACAAGGGGAATGGACCAGTGGATTTGACCAGGCTCATCAACACAGAAGGAAGGTTCCTTCTGTCTTTCCTCCCACCTTCTCCTTTAGTTTTGGGTTAGATGTCAAATTTCTTTTGCAAAATACCTAGCAAAAGTATTAATTCAAGCTCAGAAAATCCTTTAAACCTTGCTTCATTACTTAATAAAGCTTGTAATTTAGAAAATAGCTGCTATGAAAACATATTAGAAATACCTAATTAACCAGCTTCCAGCATTGCATAGAGATCAGACATGTTATCAGACTTATGATCAGACTTAATGACACAATAAAAAACAACACTGAGATGAGGGAGGCTGGCCTGACTGCCATGCAATTTAAATTTGTGTACCAGATTCTATGGCTAAAAATATATAGTTTGAACTGCAAATCACTGTAGTCCCTCCATACATTATTAAGGAACACTATTTCCCTTCAATACAGAATAATCATGACCACACCTATCTCAGTTTTGGTTCACGACTCAATTACAAAAACACACAGTGCTGTGTTGATGACCTCCTACGTCTCTTGCCACAGCTGAGGCCTTGGCGGTTGTGAGGAAAAGGATGTGCAGTTCTTGCACTCTTGTCTTTCCAGCGAACATTCACGGTTTCAGTTGAATTCTTGGCTATTTTTACCTTGGAACAATTGAGTCTGAGGAGATCTCTGATGATTCAGGCAAAGACACCACTTGCTTTGCAGCCCATTCAGCATGAGGAACAGTAACTGCTTTTTTTCAGGGACTTTGCTGGGTGCAGGTTTATTGAAAGCATCGATGCCTATGGTATTCTCTTACATGACAAAATGCAAAATTAAAAAAAAAACCTAAACTGCCACCTTGTATATATTGGCATAAAAAGCAAATCTGAGTTCATCCTTTTATGGAGTCTATACAGTTGTGTTTCTTATCCTACAAATGAATATTGTTTATTTGTTCTACTCAGATTAGAGTAGAAACCCTCTATGGAGAGGGTGGTGAGGCACTGGAGAGGGTGGTGAGGCACTGGAACAGGTTGCCCAGAGAAGCTGTGGATGCCCCATCCCTGGAAGTGTTCAAGGCCAGGCTGGATGAGGCTTTGAGCAACCTGGTCTAGTGGAAGGTGTCCCTGCCCATGGCAGGGGGGTTGGAACTAGATGGTCTATAAGGGCCCATCCCAACCCAAACCATTCTGTGATTCTATGATTAGTAAATTCTGAGTATTTATTATGGCATCCTCTTATTAATTCTATTGTAAATAGGCTGAAGTGACAGTTTTGAAACTCAGCAGTGGGAGGGCAGTAATTCAGCACAGTCCCAAGTCAATGATGTGAGCCTGTGAGGAACGGACAGATTTACTCCAGTGCTGAGCAGGCACATGGTAAATCAGCCCGCTCGAGGCTTGGGTCTTCTACAATGTAACGGTACTGACTGGTGGAGTATAGATATCTTTAAAATGAAACATCCTTTACTGCTCTGGCTTGTAAGCTGCTAGTACATCACCTCAGAACTTCTGAATTCCTCGTTTTACACAACCCTTTGTTGCACCAATGCTCTCTTTAGAGTGAAGCAAAGCATAGAGCCCTACCTGTACTGATCCCCGAAAGCTGGATCAGGCATACAAACAATTTTGCAGGCTGAACTAGTTTAAAAACTTAAACCATGGGTTGACTGCTTTGAGTAGGAAGGTATCTGTGAGTATTTGAGGTTTCCTACCCACTGCACTGGCTAAGGAAAATCTAGGTTCCCACTACCATTTCCATGAGCTTCGCCTCCAGGTTTTACACACCTACTATGTATTTTCCAAGTTTCTCTAAAGTGCATCCTTTACAGCACAAAAATCACTTTCAGTTTGAAAAGCTATAATATGTTTCTATTTCACCAAGTTTATTAGAAATCTGCCACATACACTTCTTTTCTAATTTGTATTTGGACATGAGAAGAGCCATAGCTGTAAGAAGAGAAATAATGAACTCCCTGATATTAAGATAAATTCAGTGTAATGCACACCAAATAAGACAATAAAGGCATTATTTGCACTGATTAGGGGCAGGCTCGAGGACTTTGACTGTCAATGCCCAGTTTTGAGCTGCACCACTATTCTGAGCTACAACATGCCAACTTCAGCAGTTCTTGCTCAGAGACCTCACTGCATTGAGCCTTGCTAAATGCTGTTGCAGTTTTGCTATTTTTTTGCTTGAGCCCCGTTGCTGCAGTTACGCCAGCATTGCCGGCATACATGCAGAAGGTGTCAGCTACACTGACAAAAAATGCAGCTTTCACAATTTACGCTGAAATTTGACAAGCATTTATCTTGGTGTCAACGGCAGCAGAAGGAGCTCTTGCCCACTTAATCCTGGCACTGGCTTTCTTGTCATGCCAGTGCAGTTGTCCGTGGACACAAAATGGTCCAGAGGAGACGTTACAAATAACACTTCTTTCAGAGTGTTTTTAAGCAGATGAGTTTCTTGATCCAGCTAATTGCACAGTCCCACAAGAAGCAGGTAGGTGGGAGAGAGGAGGTGGTGCTGGGCGTTGGATGTGGAAGGGGTTCAAGGCTGTGGGGCGTGCAGCCCTGCCTCCAAAGAAAGATGTGCAGCCTTAGGGAGGTCATGTTTCCACCAGAACAGCTCCTGGTGAGTAAGTGATTCATCAGATGCTTTGTGGTTTGGATATGTTGTCCTCTCATTCCTGGGAACTATTGTTTTCTGAAGGTATGTTTCCTTCTGTCCCTGCTCACCAAGGGAGGCTTGGAGAGCTGAGCTCTTCCAGTGCTGCTGCTGGGGCTGGCAGAGCTCCCCTCCCGAGGACCAGCAGGATAGTGCCGGGGCCCTTCCAAATAGGTGTTGCTATGGGCAACTGTGTATGGGAGAACGTAGGCAGAGAAAGCCAGGGGGATGAAGTAGAAACAACAGCCCAGCAGGAACAGCTATCAGAGCGGGTATAAATGCTGATGTAACAGCAACTCAAGCTGCCTGCCAGCAATCAAAAAAATTACAGCCAATGCACCAACAGGCTAAAAGTTCTCACTCCCGGCAGCAGATGCAAGTTTTCATGCTTCTTAAAATGAGGGCGCAGAGGTGTCTCTTCCTCTGAGGATGGGGAGGTGCAGAAGCTCAGCAAAGCACTCAGTTCTGCACCTTCCTCTGCTGTCTCCTCTCCTCTCGTGAAAGAAAACCTAGTGCCCTCTGTGGAGTGAGAGTTGCCCTTCCCCACATGTAGCCGAGCACAATTTTTTTTTTTAATATAATTTTGGAACCATCATGGAAATTCATGTTTAGTTTCTCCAAAGGCACTCGCAGAGTGTCTGACAGGCACTTGTACATGCAGTTTAATCTGAGCAGCTGAGCTGTCCAGGAAAAAAGCAGGTAACCTGTGCAACCCTCCACTGACGTAAAATGATAGTTCTTTTCATTAACACAGAAAGTAGCAGAAACAGCTACTATACACCCGAGTTTAAAGGCTGACTTTCATCTCCAAATGCTTTGCAATTGGCTTTAGGAGCATAAAATGGACAAGGCCATGCATGCCACCATGCCTCAGCTTTGGTAACCTTGCTGTGACTGCACAGCACCAAGCCAGAAAGCACCATGAAAGCAAGGTATGAGGTACATCAAACTACAGCTGGGAACCCACAACAGACTCTTTTTCCTCTGCATCCTTCAGTTTGCCTTCCCCTGCTGCCCTGTTTCACCAGGGAGCCAGGAGCGCAATATTGCCACTCCCCTCTCTAAGGCCACCCGGACCATCAAGTCTTTGCTTTTTCTTAATTTAACATTCCATACGGTTGCTGCTGCCTTTCGCTTCCCAGATCCAAGGTAAAGCATTACCTTGCTTGCCTCTTTTCCTTAGGCGCCTCGCAACGGAGGTCCAGCCGGCTCAGGAGGAGGGGCCTGATCCAGAACATTACGCAGCTAGGCTCCTTCGGGACACACGTGTCCAGACTGGACACCATCCGCCTCTGTTTTATATGAAGGTAGTTTGGCAAAATCAATCTTCTTTTTTTTTTTTTCAAACACCACAAATTACTCACTTTTCAACAGAAGCCCAAATGAGACTAAAGTCTCCTGGGATGTCATTTAGCCAAACACTATTAATGCGCAGCTTTTGAGTTTCACGCACTATGACTTTTGTTTCTAAGGCAAGAAATCAATAGCAAAGATATACAAGAACTTATCCTGAAATTTGCAAGCAGCTTTTTAATTTCATATCATTTATTTTAATCTTTTCTTTCCCAGAGGA
Organism: Eurypyga helias; assembly: GCF_000690775.1. Taxonomy (NCBI): domain Eukaryota; kingdom Metazoa; phylum Chordata; class Aves; order Eurypygiformes; family Eurypygidae; genus Eurypyga; species Eurypyga helias. The sequence continues at coordinate 7,299 of NW_010244614.1, read as the reverse complement.
GAGAAGCAAGCTCTAGGAAGAAGTCATAGTGAAATAGTCACTGCCAGTTTATATTTCCTTGACATTTTTTTTCAGTGAAGGATGATTTTATCAAAACCCAGCTTTAATAAAGTGAACTAAATGATATCAGGTATTGCCACATCTTTAGGTCTCCAATTATTTTCTAGCATCATTAAACTGGTACAGTAAGAAGCCTGCTAGCACCTCACGGAAAAACCTGGCACATCTTCTAATTAGGTGTGATTCTACCTGAAGACAACATCCAGCCTTCCTACCTCTGTTTTTAATCTTCTCACATTTGATACAGGCATAGTCTGCCAGAAATGAACAATCTCACTTCTTAAGTTTTCAAGCTTCTTTTCCCTGCTATTTACGAGCACATAAACTAACTGGAACATTGCAGGAGAGAATTATAGCTTATAGCAAATACAGAACAGGACAAGATTTCACTTAAGGGCAGATGTACAGCACATGTGCATCCACAGATGAAGCACTGTGTTTAGTACACTGGATAAGATGCAACTGTGACACCAATAATTAAGAAGCCATTTCCAACGTTTCCCACTGCAGAACAAGTGAACAATTCTATTAATACAAGTTGGGTCATGCCAGGTTAAAGTAACAAGGTGCAGGAACCTGCCATATTTGCTCTTCATGGAAAGTTAAGCATATCTCCATGCGTGATGGACACTTTGGAGTATTATTCCAACATCCTAAAACTCTGACAAAGTTTTTTCCTGCCTTCTAGGATAAATCCCACTGAATGTCAACAAACAATATAGAACTGCTATGAAAAGATGCTTCCTTTTAGCTTGACAGGCAGAAATTAGAGCCTTGCAATGAAATGTTCACAGGTGGTGTGGGGCTTATGCCCTGAAAAAAATGAAGTGGTGACAGGAAACGGGAACTTCAACTCTTTTAAAAAGAAAGATAGCTGTTGATAGCACATGCAGATAAGAAGTGAGGGTGCAATGTGTGCAGTGAGTCTCGAACACACAGACTTCCCTTTCAGTTTCTCACCAGTAATTGAATGACTGAAAATATTGTACTGCCACTACTTTCAAAATTTTGCTTAGTTTACCCTATGGTGGGAAATTATTGGCTTGTAGCCATGACAAACTGAAGGGCATGGGTATATCTCTGACAGACAGATGAATGAACTGGTGGATGGCCATTCCATCCCATGATGATTTTTAGCATGCTTCCAGTTACAATGGATGGGTCTGAAATTTTCTTTCAGTGGTAGAGAAATCTGATGCTCTGTGATTTTTTTTTCATATATTTTAAATGTTTTAAGTTGACCTGATAAAATCACAGTTGGTTCTCCCAAAGATAAATTTTGTCTCTACAACTGAAATCAAAACCAACTCAGAAGTCAAATATTTATTTTTCTTCTTCAATGTTAATAACACAGTCACAGACTACTGAAAGTGAGAAAAACAACAACAAAGCATTTCAGCAATTGCCATCTGCAGCCCTCTGAGGGGCTTTTCAGTTATTTTGCAGTTAGTGAAAACAGGTATGAATTCTGCTTTTATACCTTGGCAGATTCTCGTGTGCTGGTTTTGGTTAAACCATGACATTCAGGCAGCAATATAAAATGCCATAATATTTTGGCTGCAAACACTACAGAAAAATGATGATTTAGAAATATTTCCATTAAATAATCACCACGCTTTCCACCATAATGTGTTCATCGTCATATAGAATGGTAATTAAAGGCCAGAGGAAAACATCAAATTAGCTTTCCTTCTATGATTTAGACTGTCCCTAGAGACAACTACCTTCCACACGGCATCTTCTCACGTATTTCTATATTTGTATGCAGCTTGAAGCAAGAAAGACAAAGCATAGACTTGACCAAGGGACAGCAACCTGGAGAAGAGTTTACTAATATATCTCAGGTGTCCTACTGAAAAAACACGGATAAAGTGAAAAAACCCGAGGAATGAAGCAGGATATTGAAGAGAGTCTGTCATAAAAAATTACTATCAGTGCCCCCCATATTACTTCTCAAACCAGGTGAGGCAATAGGCATAGAAGTTACAAAATGTTTCTCTGTAATTGTAAACCTGTATGGGGTAAGCTAAAGAAACTGTTCTATTGGGCTAAATGCACGAAAAAAAATCCTGCACTTGGAGTAAAATCTCGACTGAAATCAATGGCAAAGCATCGCCTTGAAAACCAAAAAAGATAATGCAAATTCTTATTAACAAGGCTTTAACACTGGTATTCATTTGCATTCTTCATAACTCATAATCTCAAATATTACGTTCCATTATGTATATGATTAAACTGACTCTCGCTGCAGTTGTATATAGATAATTAAGCATTTTTACCTAATTTGGCAAACATTTAAATCGGGGCATACGAGAGGCAAAGCCTGCCTATCAGTAGCAAAACGTCAAATGAATGCTAAAAATTTTTGACTCCCATTTCTTTAAACAACTTGCAGCACTAATTCCTTGATTAAGCAGCTGTCCCATAAGTACAAAATGAATCCTTATCAGGAAAATATATTAAAGTACTAAATGCAACAAAAAGACTCTGCAAAGCATATCATCTAAGAGATTAATCACATTGGCACCTCATGACAGTGGCCAGCAGACCTCTAAATAGATTATTCTACATCCTATTACTGTCTCCATGTATTGGACTCTCAGGCATTGGAATGGGATGCCCGGGGAGGTGGTGGAGTCACCATCCCTGGATGTATTTAAGAAACGTATAGATGTGGTGCTCAGGGACACGGTTAAGCGATGGATTAGGCAGTATTATGTTAATGGTTGGACTTGATGATCTGAAAAGTCTTTTCTAACTTAAATGATTCCATGATTCTATGTATCACTTCCATTGCTAAAGCTTCAGAACACTGTTGCTGTGGCAAAAAGGATGTGCTGCAGGAGGCCACAAACAGCAATGGCCTCACAACTTTCTGGAGGCCAGTTTCAGTGACTGCCCTCACCCTTGTGTGCCCTTCCCCATGTTAGCATTACCTAATTACATCTGCAGTTTTAAAAGAGTCCCAGGCTCTGCTGTTTAAATATTCTGCCTGTCATACAGTATGAGGCAATACGCTTAGCATGGGAGCCCTGCACCGGGGCACAAGCGGAAGAAATCATAAATGGCATTAAATAAAGGAGAGAGCATGTTCCTAAAATTGCATTTGCTTCACTACCCTTGTTCCCCAAGGAATATAGATATGGCACTATGGTGTCTGCCTGCCCAACATCATGTGTCCCGCCCCTGCAAACAACCAGACAGCTAGTCCTCAGAAAGGGAAAGGGCTGCCGACTGACTGTGAGACAAACTGGTCACAGAACGTTTCCTGCTGTCTGTCAGTCAGAGCGCAGTCTAGACCCCAAAGCATAACTAGGCGCACATTATTAAAAAAAACCTCCTGAAAAATTGTCGCTATTGGTGTATATTCTCATTAGCCACGCACAGATATTCACACAGGAAAATTTTACACTAGCCAAAGAGTTTGGGCTAGTGCTGTGTTACTTCCTTTTCATGCTTTTGTAACTCCATTACAAAAAATCTGATTACACTGGGGAAACACAATGATGAGTCAGACACCAAGACAGCAAATTCAGTGACATATAAATGTGCTGTAAACAACAGATGTAAAAAACTTTGTACAAATGACTCAGTATCTACCAAACAAAACAAATATTATCTGATAGGGATGACAAAAATTGGGGGGAAAAACCATCAAAACCCTCATATCATTTTAATAGGCTGGTTGAGTAATAAGCTACATAATATTTCAGCTACATTACTTTTGTGTTACATAGAAAAACCTTGAAAAGATTTAGTATTCTGAAAGCTACTTACTGGGCATGGCTTTTCCATTAAAATAAAGTTACATGGTGTTTCAGAATTTAAAGTGGGATCCTTATTAAATCAAGACTTCTAACCCACTGAAATTATTAAATTGGCTAAAATGTATCATGTAGTAAGCTCTGTATAACTTCTAATAAAATATTCCTCATCAATTCATAACATACTCAAAAATCTTCTCCTGTGCAAGAACCACCAGTTACGAGATGTTTCATAGGTGCCTCTTCTGTCTGTGACTGAACACACCAGTTCCCTCAGCATTTGCAATCGTAGTCCACCACCATGCCCACCTTGGCACAACTGCAAACTTGGAAGGAAATAGTAAGAAAACATTCATAAGACACTTAATTTCCTTGAACACATCTTAAGAGATCAAAGTAGCTAGAACACTTATCAGCAAGCATCTTTTAGACAACTGGTGATTCAAAACCACAGTCTGACAGCTATCTGTCAATAAACTTTCCATTTTTTCCCCCTGATATTCATCTTAAACTTTTTCTTGCTTAACTTCACCCCATTACTACTAATTGTACTCTAAGTAAAACCACTCCTTGCATATGTTTACATTTTCAAATATTTATAGATTGTCACCAGTTTATCCTGTGCTATTAAATATTTACAGGCTGTTACTTAACCACCTCTTATCATGTGATTAATATTTGCCTTTTTTAATCCTCTCTCATCTATCTACACCGCAACCCATTGCAAATTTGCATGGCTCTCCCCTAGACTCCCTTTGTTCTGTAAAAATTTTGCTCAAAATAGAAAAAGATATAGAAATCAAAAAGGTCCAAAGAGCTATGTGTGTTTACCCGGAGGCAGTTGTGAGTAAGCACTTTAGGACCCCAAAAGCCTTCTCCACTTGGGCCAGGCATGTGGAGGGACTGGTTCAGGTGAGGAGCTGCCCCAGCTCCAGCTCGGTGCCCACCCTCTGGCAGTCTGCCTCTCCTCTGCCTGGCCGTGGACAAGGATGGTGGCAGATGACCTATCTGCTCCACTGCCGAACCCTGTGTAGCCCAGCAATATGCAAACAGGCATTTAGGAGGCTTCAAAGCCATCAGCTTGAGGGTATTCTAGAGAGGCTCAGTGCTAAGAGGCAGTACCAGAGCTGGTGCTACCCTGGTACCTAAATAATGGAGGGTAAGAGGTGCCCTAGGGCAAGCTCCTGCCTCCAGCCATCTGCAGAGCAAGGAGGAGGGCATCTTACCTTTAGTTCCTTGTTGCCTCCACAAAACTCAGTGAACTAAGTTCTAACAGTTTTCTGTTTTCTGGAAGTACAATGGAAATACATTACCTGACTTGCAAATAACAACTGTATTTTCCTTGCCACTAAAGCATTTATCATGAGGCCATGCTATTACTGCTCTTAGTGTTCGTGACTCAGAAAGGGAACTGTTGGGTTGGTTTTTAAAGAGAATACTTGCTGAAATACTTCCTTAGAAAAGGGAGGGGTTACGTTAAAAAGCCTGCAGAAGTCTTAGATTCCTCACAGTTCTTTAAAAATTACCAACACATGTGATGTATTCATACCTACAATAATAGCATTAATAGATTTACTAGGAAACTCATGCTGTCTGCAGCCTAATACTGTCATTTGCTCTAAAACTCAATTTCCACTGATGTTCATATTCTGAACAATGATTTATTAGCAGAGTTAACTCAGGGAAGGTCTAATGAGCACTTAGGAGAAAAGTCTCTACATAGATCCCAGTTAAAGCTTGTGGTGACTTTCCAAGTCCAGACACAGCCACAGTGACAAAACTCACAGTTAGCTGTAACTTCATGCCTCAAGGTGGCCTGTGTGTTAGATTAAATGGCTCTTTCTTTCAGTTTTTCAGTAATTCAGACAGGGTCTGAATTAAAAATTTATTTCCAAGCATTGATTTTAAACCATCATTCACACACATGTGCTACAACCACTATCAAGTGCTACTTTAATATCCTGCAGCCTTTCTGATTTCATTATATATCCTGGCCATTGGCAAAGTTAAAAGGCATATCAAGTGCTAAAATGGCAATAATACAAAGTATATAGAGGCTAAGTTAATTTTACCACTAGCAATTTTGCTGTTACTATGGCAAGTGTGAAAGCATTCCCATTATTTAAGGCAGGATTTTGCAGTGCTGTAAGTCCTCAGGCTGTTATCCTCCCAGTTCTGTAAGAAAAAAACATCCTGGAGATACTTAAATCCCTTTTTCATATACAAATCACTTCTACATCCACCTCTGGCTCTTCCCTTGTGGAAAACCTTTGCTAGCCCATGACACCGCATGTCCATTGCAGCTCTGAGGCTTTCATGACAGCTTCAACAGAGCAATTGGATCTGACCCTGTCTAAAATTGCATTTCATCCTTGGCCAGGGAGACCACAACTGGACCTTTAATTTTGCTAAGGGATCAGTTCAGTAAAGGATCTCCCTGAAGAAACAGAAAACATCATCAGATTGAGGAAAAGAATAAGAAAACATACACAGAAGAAGAGGCATAAACTAAAATTTTAAAAAAGAATGGTTAATGAACTGAATTAGTCTAATACAAATCTAATACTCGTCCAATACAAACCTCTGGAAAGAATGACGAGCGAGGACATAACTTCCACAATAGAACGAGATGATGATTTGCCATATCAAACTATTTAATAATTAAAAAGGTATAGAACTGAGTGACAATAAAGTAGCTAACAAATGCTAGAACATAAAGAACCAGAGACAAGATTCATCTAAAATAAGGTACAGGGTAAGGTACGAGATATATATATACCACAGCTGCTGTTACTGCCCTCTTCAGGTGCGCAGGGGAGAGAAAATGTAACGAAAGAAAGATCATTCACCAATTACTGTCATGGGCAACACAGACTCAGCTTGGGGAAAAAAATAACAATTTTTCACCAAACAAATTAGAGTAGAAGACAATTAAAACCAAGTCTTAAAACACCTTCCCCCTATACCTCCGTTCTTCCCAGGCTCAGGTTTGCTCCCACTTTTATCTCTACCTCTTCCCCCCAGAGTGATGCAGGGGGACAGGGAATGGGGTTTGTGGTCAGTCCATCACACACTGTCTCTGCTGCTCCTTCCTCCTCAGGGGGAGGACTCATCACACTCTGCCCCTGCTCCAGTGTGGGGTCCCTCCCACGGGGTGCCGTCCTTCAGGAGCAGCTGCTCCAGCCTGGGTCCCCCCGGGGTCACAAGCCCTGCCAGCAAACCTGCCCCAGCCTGCGCTCCTCTCTCCATGGGCCACAGCTCCTGCCAGGAGCCTGCTCCGGCATGGGCTTCCCATGGGTTCCGGCATCCCCCTGCTCTGGTGTGGGGTCCTCCCCAGGCTGCAGGTGGGTCTCTGCTCCCCCCAGCCCCTCCATGACTGCAGGGCACAGCCGGCCTCACCATGGGCTGCCCCACGGGCTGCCAGGAAATCTCGCCTCCGGCCACTTTCTCCCCGCCTTTCTGCACTGACCTAGGT
>NW_010244613.1:1286-3417 GCF_000690775.1 Eurypyga helias | reverse complement strand
GCCCCCGGGTGCGGAGGGGTCGCAGGTTGATGCCGCTGACAGCCGGATTTACGGCAAACGCTTTCCCAACAGCCTCGCAAGCCGCAACAGAGCCCCGAGGTGTGCCGGCTGGGTGCTCCTTCCCATCCTCTCCCCCCACGAAGGAACGCTCCCTGGAAGCAGTTTCCGTGCGAAGCACACCGTTTTTCTACCTGCCGGTTATTCGGCGCTAAACGACACTTGCTGCCACAGTTTGAAAGCCCAGCTCCCTAGCCAAATTTCATACCACACCGGCAAATAAAACCGAAAACCTAAGAGCTGAAACAGAAATCGCGCTGAAAGCATTAAATCGTTTATTCTGCAAATAAAGTCCCTGAACACCTGGTAGGCTATAAATTAAGATGTATAGCTAATAGGCTGCTTTGACTTACACTGCCCTTTCGACTAAGTAAAAATAAATGTGACGTCCCCTGCAAACAGCCCCCACACACTCACAGCTGTATTGGTCATGGTAAAAGTAAAACGTCCATCAAATATTTTTAGTATTTCTCTTCCCCTAGAAATAATAATAATAATAATAAAACTCCCCCAACCCTTACAGACTCAGGAAAAATAGATAGCCTTTATAAACTTGGAATACTGAAGTTTCTTCACAATTTATTACTTCACCTTTTCCTTGAGTTACAGTCCTCTGTGCCTCTCAGAGATCACCCTGGCCAACAGTGGTTGATCTTCTCAGCAATCGCTTCCAAAACTATGTTCTATCCTTAAGGAAAAAAAAAAAAAAAGTAAAATAAATCAAAAAAGTAATACTTTTCAGAAGAAATCCAGCCCTACAGAGTTTTTATTCTGCATGCAACAGATTAGTGCTAAATAAAGGGTGTGTAAAAGCAGGTGCTTTTCTCCCTTGCTGCTCTTTTTATTATGAAGAACAGAAGCTTCTCCTAATATATATATAGTGAGGGAGACCCTTCTCTATTGCTTTTATTGAAAAGACCAAACTTGTGACATCACTAACCATCTTCCTATGGGTGAGTTTGCCTGATCTCTGCCTCAGTGGGCTTGGGGGGGGTGGGGAAAAAAAAAAAAAAAAGAGAGAAGAAAAAAAAAACAACCCAACTATGGCTTTGCTAATATGGCAGGAACTGAGCAGTGCCAAACCCTTTTAGGAGACTTACTATCATACTATGATACCATGCTCCCCCCCACCCCCCGCCCCGATGAAGACTGCTTGTCATCTGCAATAACCGGCGCAGCGCTTTTTCTCCCACCACCTACACAAATGCTTAACCCGTGAGCAAACTCCTCCTGGTACCTCGTCTCACCGCAAGCCTGAACCCTCCTTCGTGGCAGGACGGGGCGAAAAATCCCCCTCTATCAGGGTTTAAACACCACACCACGACCACCCCTCCTCCTTTCCGGCAGGATGCTGCCCTGACCCAGGGGGGGGACCCGCCGCCAACTGCAGCATCTCCGACCGCCCCAGGGGCAGGGTCATCTCCTCCCCGCCAGCTCCGGGCGTCCCCTGGCCCCAGGGAGGGCGAGGGGATGAGGCTGGAGGGGAGGAAGGACCGACGGAACGATGCTCTGGCACAGGGACGACGCGATTCCCGTCCCCACACCTGTGCCAAAGCATCGCTGCGCGCACTGGGCACCCCGGGGGGCGGCTGAGCCCCTCTCTAGGAGCGGGGAAAAGGCACAGTTTTGTCCGGGTTTCACCTGCCGGGGCCTCGGTTCCGGCCGGGCTCCCCGCCCGGGCGAGGCGCTTGCGGCGGCTGGTTGTTTTCCCAGCCGGGGCGTACGGAGGGGCCGGTCCTTTGGTCGGACCTGGAAAAGGCTTCAGCCGAGGGGAGGTGAGGCAAAACCCTGTGTTTGCCTTTCTGGTCAAGCCCTCCCTGTCGCGAAAAGGCAAACCTTATCATTTTAGGTTTTCTGCCTCCCCTTTCTCCCCCCTTCCCTCCTCAAAGACAATGAGATTTTGGAAGGATGCCGCGCTTGGCTTCTACCTCCTTTTTCCATACGTATAAACAGGCATAAATCAGCTTTCCTACGGGGAAGTTGACCTGGGAGCTTGGCTAGGAAGATAAGTCCCTATTCCAGGTTTGGCACGTAATTCCCGAGAGGGGAATAGGGCCAGAGGCTGTGGGCGGGG
>NW_010244613.1:379-1238 GCF_000690775.1 Eurypyga helias | reverse complement strand
AAAAAAAACCCCCAAACCCAGACAAGTGGGACAGGTTCAGCTGACTGGGGAGGAGGTGCCATGGCAGCCTCAGAGAGACAGAAGGAAATAATGACTAACCCCCCCACTTCCCCGCCCGGTGCTCTGAGACAGGCTAAACCCTGCGCTCTGCAAACTTCGCATCCTTCACCTTTGTGGAGTTCCGCCTCTTCCCTCCTCCCTCTTGTTTTATTCACAATAAAGCATTTTCGTCATTTCCCCTCCCGGATTTCTATAACCTCAGTTGCACTCGTCCAGGGCTTCGGTTCAGACGGGGAGTTTTAACCTCCCTAGTCTTCCCAGGGTGGAAAAAATGGTGTTCAGCAAAAAAACACAGGCGTGCTGCCTGCTTGAGAGTCTGGCGGGGAAGGGAAGGGAGCGGCAGAACAGAGATCGCTGGATTCCTCCTGCGAGGACCAGAAATCCCCATGGACTTGCACAACCCCTGTGATCCAGCCAGGTTCAAAGCCAGCGAGCGCAGCTCTCTGCAGGCGAGGTGCGAAGTCCCAGTGGGGTTTTTTTTCTTTTTTTTGGGGGGTTGTTTGTTTTCTTTCTTTATATTTTTTTTTTTTTTTTAAAGCTCCCAGGGTGGTCTTGAGGCTGCTGTGCAGTTAGTAGCAAACGCAAGTGCTTGCAGATTTAGGCAGAGATTCCAGCACGCGCTCATTCACGCCCGCAACCTAGCCCCGTCGTGCTCTGCTGTCCCCAGCTCCTGGAAAGGGGGTCTTCTTCCCCCCTGACGCTCCTGGAGAGGAGAAACCTCCTTAGTCCACCTCTGACGTGGTGTAATCTTCTAACTGTGTGAAAAGATTGCTTGGGGAAATGGAGAAAACCGTTGAGG
>NW_010244613.1:0-274 GCF_000690775.1 Eurypyga helias | reverse complement strand
CTCTCCCACCCGAGAGGCGGCTGGAGCTCCCCGAGTTCAGCCATCGACACAATGCGCGGTTTATTTAGACAATGTGCATTTAATTTAACGCCCTGGAGAAAGGGGGATAAAAAAAAAACCCCGAACACCCAGAAGTTGTGTGGAGCCGGAGAGGGTTTTGCCAAATCTTCTGTCTGGTTCCTAGAATCCAGTAGACACCGAAAGGAGTAATTTTGGAATTTGAGGGCGAAGCGTCGGTCGTTAATCCCTCCCTGCAGCCCGGCGGGGCGGGCGG
>NW_010244612.1:4241-4472 GCF_000690775.1 Eurypyga helias | reverse complement strand
CCCTGAGTGCCGCCCTGGAGAAGCGGGCTGGGAGGGGGAGCGGTGCCCAGCCCCGGGGGCGCTGCCGGAGCACTGACCCACACCCAACCGCTGCACCCTCCCCGTGCAACCTTCGTCCTTACCGGAAAGGGCTTCAGGATGGGCACCGCGACAGGGAGCCGGCCGGGAGCGACGTGGGGCTGCATCTGGAAGGGTGAGGGCTCGGCTTGGATGCTCAGCAGCTGCCGGGAT
>NW_010244612.1:2652-3002 GCF_000690775.1 Eurypyga helias | reverse complement strand
AGACGCCAGGCCCCGCCGAACCCTTCCGCTCCCCTGCGCCGGGCTCTCCAAATATCTTACAACAAAGGATTTCTTGCCATTTTTATCTTTTAATGGTCCCCTGCGTAAGCCCCTCGTTCCACCCAGCTTAAAATCAGATTTAAATGCACTCATAACCATTTACCGCCGTACATTATCGGGAAACCCAGCAGTCGGAGTGCTGCTCCGGCTTTTTATTTCTCCCTGGCAGCGGGCTCTGTCATGTTCAATACATCACGGGGAAGCCCCCGCAGGACGGGGCATATGTCCTAGTTCAAGCCAAGTGCCTCGGCTCCATCGGGGAACCGGGCTGAGAGCGCGGGAATGCGGGT
>NW_010244612.1:329-2536 GCF_000690775.1 Eurypyga helias | reverse complement strand
CACCTTGGGGAAGAAAAGCGCAGCCACAGGGTGGGAGGTGCCCGTGGGGTCCCCGAGGGGATGCCCGAAGAGGAAGGAGCGCATCCCACAGCAGCGCATCCCAGGTGGAAGGGCATCAGGGCCATGGGGAGAAGCCGGAGGCTGCAGTCCCATGCTTAGTTCTTCCTCCAGCCAAGCCCCTCCATCGCTCCCATCCGTAAGGGGGTCCCTGGGCAAGGGGTGCCCTGTGACCCCCCGGCCCTGCGGCGCAGGAACAACAGCCCCTCGCTCGCTTTGCTTGCTTTTATTAACAACTCAGTGCAGGGTTTCAGCCATCAAACCGTTTATAGACACTTGGCTTCCATTTGAGCTCCATTACATTTACTTTTTATTCTTTTTCCTTTTTTTTTTTCCTGTTTTTCTCCCTTTTTTACAAAAACGAGTTGCAGTTATTAACAGCTGTACATATTCTGCTACATACTTTGGTGTAAAGTTGAGAAGTCGACTCAGTAACCCTCTGCCAGCTCCAGTACATGCAGGTCCTTTAATTTTTTCTCTTATTTTTGGAGGAAAACGAAGCACCGGCTTGCAAACCAGTGACAGGGCAGGACTGGGGGTGACCCTACTGCTGGGGGAGTTCAAAGCCCCCCAGCCCTTTCCAACACCCCCTTTCCACCAATGCAAGGAGACAGGATGCTCCAAGCGCCACAGGGTCGGATGCTGCGCCCAGGTCTGGGGGTGCAGGGGGACAGAGCTGCCCCTCCCCCAGATCCCCACCAGCCAGGGGGACACCAAATACAGACCCCAAAACACACAGACCCCAAACACACACACAGGGCATGGCTGAAGCCCTCAGCAAGCACCGGGGCAGGTCTGTTGGCACTGGGGGCACCGCCACAGCTGGTTTTTGGGGCCAAAACCCCCTTGGCACCGCTGTCCCGAAACGCAGGTTGAAGAGCTCACCTCGCACAAGGTCCATCCCGTCGCCCGGGCACCACGCACGGAGCACCCACGAGCGGCACAGGGCGGACACCCTTCGCCTGGGACAGCCCCCTTCTTCTTTCCAAAGGAAAAGGGCAAAAAACCAACCTCAAAACCCTTATTTTGATGAGAAAAAGCCATTTTCTATGACATCTTCCAACCTCGTCTCGCCTCTCCCCACCACGGAGCAGCCGCTCGGAGGGATACGATGCCGACCACGCATCCTGGACGAGCTGGGTACCGACGGCCTCCGCACCCCCCCCCTCTCTCCCCGGGCTGCGACGCAGGCAGTTCTCACCTGGACCCTAAGCACTCTCATCTTTTGTCTTGGTTTTGACCAGATTAAAATCAAAAACTTAAAAAATAATCCATAAAAACGTAGTATAAAAATTCTCTCCCATATGCTACAGTACAGGGTGAGCGTCTCTGCTACACAAATACCTTTATTTCCCGTTATGTCCTCTTTTTTTTTTTGTTTGTTTGTTTTTTTAACCCTTTAGTACAAAAGGCTGAAACGCAGGCCTGTGCGGGGAGGGGGTTTGCTTCGTCAGAACCTAGATACCAGAAGACACAAGACCACGGAGCCCACAGGACCCTGCCAAAGCCAGCCCCTTCCCCCCACCACACACAAACCCTACTTGTTAGTAAACTTTGCTTTTAAAAAAAAACTGTATTTTTTTTTTTTAAAGGTTATCAATTCTAATTCTTTACTTTCATTTGAATACAAAACACATAAGTTGCTATTATCTTTCGTGGCTCCCTGAGCTGAATTTTACTATGCTTTCTTTGAAATCACTCCTCATTGCTTCTGTCCGAAGACCAAGAAGGGCTTGCGCAGACGATCCCGCAGCGTGGGCTTCCCCTTTTCTTCAAACATACGAGCACAAACCAAAAAAAAAAAAATCCATATATAAAAAAAAAAAAAAAGAAAAAACCATAAAAAAGGTGATTGTGTTGCTGATGTCCCGTCAGCAGCCGAGGATCCGGCCGGGTTTCTCCCCGCAGCCCGGCCCCCGGCAGCATCCCACCGTCACTAACACACCGACCAACGCACGGCCACGACAGCAGGAACAACTTTCACCGGCGGAACGTCACTGCTCAGCCTGGTGCACGGCAAAGTCACGTCCCGACGGACGTTTCGGGGCGGGAGAAGGGAGGGTAAGGGGAAAGGAAAAAAAAAATTAAAAATAAAAATTGCCACCACCAAAACCATCAGTGGAATACAATTACAGCAGACGAAAAATACA
>NW_010244612.1:0-286 GCF_000690775.1 Eurypyga helias | reverse complement strand
CCTTCCCATGTTATTTGCTAGTCCATTATTTACATTTTTCACAAGTCTTATGCAGGATGCACAAAAAAAAAAAAGGAAGAAGTCACAATAAAAAAGAAGTCCTTTATAGTGCCACCAAAGCGCAGACGGAAAGAACCAGAAAACCAAAAAAAACCAAAAAAAAATATCCAAAATAAACCCCAAAACCAACCAAAAATTCGTTTAGGGCTTCAATGTGTGCCATATTTGCAGACCTCCAAATAAATCCGTGTGTATTGGACACCGGGCCCTCCAGGCTGGGTGTGTG
>NW_010244611.1:0-537 GCF_000690775.1 Eurypyga helias | reverse complement strand
TGGCGGGACGTGGCAGCGTGCACCAGGGTGTGGCGTGACGTGACATGATGTGGCGTGTCGGGGCGTGATGTGACGTGGCATGGCTTCATGTAGCTTGACGTGGCGTGATGTGGCGTGACATGGTGTGTCGTGGCGTGACTTGGCATGATGTGGCATGGCATGGTGTGATCTGGCTTGACGCAACGTGACATGGCGTGGCTTTACGTGATGGGGCGTGATGGGGCTTGCCGTTGGGTGCGTTGCATGATGTGACGTGGTGTGTATGATGTGACATGGCAGGATGTGACATGATGCGGCATGTCGTGGCGTGTCAGTGCATGACGTGGTGTGTCGGTGCATGACGTGACATAGAGTGGCGTGGTGTGGCATGTTGGTGCATGGCGTGGCGTGGCGTGGCATGGCATGTCGGTGCATGACATTGTGTGGAGTGGCATGGCGTGATGTGTCGGTGCATGACATGACGTGGCATAGCAAGGCATGACATGGTGTGTCCATGCCTGACGTGGCGTGGAGGGGCGTGGCGTGGGGGGACATGAC
>NW_010244610.1:577-813 GCF_000690775.1 Eurypyga helias | reverse complement strand
GGGTCAGAAACTGGGGTGTTGAGGAGTCGGGTTGTAGCGCTCCAAGAGGGCGCAGCCTGGGGGACCGCGGGGTGGGTCGTTGCCTGTGAGAACACTCCGGGAGCGCGTGAGCAGCTCGCGGGCCGGAGCTGCTGTCAGTGCTGTCCCACAGCTCCTACTCCCGCAGTTCTGGAACAGGTTGCCCAGGGAAGCTGTGGATGCCCCATCCCTGGAAGTGTCCAAGGCCAGGCTGGATG
>NW_010244610.1:0-528 GCF_000690775.1 Eurypyga helias | reverse complement strand
TTGGAACTGGATGATCTTTAAGGTCCCTTCCAACCCAAACCATTCCATGATTCTATTCCCTGGTTACACGCTCTGGTAAAACCAGCCAGGTAGCTCCCAGGGCTGCTGTTGAAAGCACAAATCCCGAAATGGCTTTTGGCCTCCCTCATGTAACCTGAGCGCTGGGGTCGCTGCAACGGGCTCCTGTGCTGGGAGGGAGAAGGAAGGAGATTCACAGGAAGCCACGCTGCTTTCCAAAGCCTGGTCACTCTGGGCGTTTTCTTTTAACGGGCACTGCTTTTCTGTAAGTTTCTTGCCTCATGAGCAAATCCCATGAGGTTTCACATAAATACAGTAACTCCCAACGAGAGTCATTGGGTCAAGACAAAAGCATCATCCTGGATGCTCTGGTGACTGTTTTTCCCACGTTTCAGCTAGTTTACAGCGTGAAAGCCGTTGTTCTCCTGCAGATTATTTTGCATTAACTGAAGTGAAGGCCGAACCATGCCTGGCTCGGGCATTACGGGAGGAGATGGCTGATGTGAATGT
>NW_010244609.1:378-4476 GCF_000690775.1 Eurypyga helias | reverse complement strand
CCCCATGCCCCTGTGCCTCTGGCAAGAGGAGGGAGAGAAAGGGGAGCTGAGCCCATGAAGAAGGAAGGGGTGGGGGGAAGGGGTTTTAAGGTTTGGGATTTATTTCTCATTTCCATGCTCTGATTTGATTAGTAATAAATTAAACTAATTTCGTCGAGTCTGCTTTGCCCGTGACGGTGACCGCTGAGCGATCCCTCCCTGCCCTTGCCCCAACCCAGGAGCCTGTCGTTGTATCTCCTCTCCCCTGCCCAGCTGAGGAGGGCAGTGCCAGAGCAGCTTTGGGGGACACGCGGCCTGCTGCCAGCATCACCACACCACGGTAGGTTACCTTGTCACCAACGGTACACGCAGAACACCCACATCCTCCTGCGGAAGAAGCGTTAGATGCAACCAAGAACGCTGGTGATGCTGCACATGGTGCTGCACAGCTTCCCCAGGCAGAGCACCCCTTCAAGAGCAGCTAAAGGACGGTACCCGTACCCTGACCCGCCGCGGCAGCGAGCCAGCCCGTCACAGGAGCACACACCTACCTCTCCCCCAGCCAGCAGAAACGGGCACGCTGCAAAGCTACAACCATCTGGGCTCCCAGCCTGCCGCTTCCCGTGCTCCTGGCAGCAACGGGAGGAGTAAACCAGCCAGGGATGGAGAAAGCTGTGGATCATCCTGCATGAAGGATGTGCAAGGTGTCCCTGCCCATGGCAGGGGGGTTGGAACTGGATGATCTTTAAGGTCCCTTCCAACCCAAACCATTCCATGATTCTATGATTCTGATTTACAAAGAAGTAGGAATTGGCAGCTAAAATAGCACCATCGTTTGACATTTTGCTAGACTTTCCAGACTGAAAACATATATTTGAAAAGGGCGGGAAGAGACAGTGAACCACAGCTACTTGTGAAGGAGGTACTTCTCTTTCCAGTTACAGCCAAGTCTGAGTGCAAATTGTCTGATGCTATTAAGGATACAGACCTGTGATGTTGTTAAAGGATAAAGACCAATTGGAGCGAGTCCAGAGGAGGGGCACAAAGATGCTCAGAGGGCTGGAGCACCTCTGCTATGATGAAAGGCTGAGAGAACTGGGCTTGTTCAGCCTGGAGAAGGGAAGGCTCCAGGGAGACCTTATAGCACCTTCCAGTGCCTGAAGGGGCTGACAAGAAAGTCGGGGGCAGACCTTTTACAAGGACCTGTAGTGAAAGGATGGATTTAAACTGAAAGCGGGGTGATTTAGATTACATATCAAGAAGAAATTCTTCATGGAGAGGGTGGTGAGGCACTGGAACAGGTTGCCCAGAGATGTGGTGGATGCCCCATCCCTGGAAGTGTCCAAGGCCAGGCTGGATGAGGCTTGGAGCAACCTGGTCTAGTGGAAGGTGTCCCTGCCCATGGCAGGGGGGTTGGAACTAGATGATCTTTAAGGTCCCTTCCAACCCAAACCATTCTGTGATTCTATGAAGCTCTTCTGCTCCTGCTGTATCAGCTCCAGGGACACCAGCTCCTCTCCAAAAGCGGGGACACGTCCCTTCCCTCGGACACATGTTGCCTCCTCCACATCCCCCCCAAACCTCCTTGCTCTTCTCCAAATCGACCGCACGCGGGCTGGAGAGCTGCTGCCGGGCACAGCTGCGAGGCTGGGGCAGCCGAAGCCGCAGAGCCTTGCGCCGTAGGAAGTGGTGGAGTCCTCCCGCAGGGTTCTGAGCACACACCACCTTTGTGGATGGTACCACCTATGAGCCATCACTCATTCCAGCTGCTTTCCAGCCACGCTGGCTTCCGGTTACACAGCCCGAGCCACCTTCTCAGGTGACCTGCTGCCACACGTGACCTCTTCCTCTGAGGTTGCACGCCAACCCGCTTTGGCAACGAGGCAGAGGGAGCAGCTCGGCAACAGCTAAATTACCCTCTGGTTACTTTGCACTGCCATCCATACACACCCTGCACTGCTCCTTCCGTGCTCGCTCCATTTGGGATGACAGTTAAGGCTGGTGCAGCAGGTTTCTGGGCAAGAAGAGTTACTTGGACCCCGAAAGTCAACCGGCTTTTCACCGACCGAGCGGCGACGGGTATAGAGCTGCACCTTCACAGTGAAGAAAGGGGAGAGCGAGACAAGCCTCAAGGCCCCAGGCAAGGCTGGAATATGTGACCTGGTATTATGGAACAGTTTGGGTGGGAAGGGACCTTAAAGCCCACCCAGCGCCACCCCCTGCCATGAGCAGGGACACCTTCCACTAGACCAGGTTGCTCCAAGCCTCATCCAGCCTGGCCTTGGACACTCCCAGGGATGGGGCATCCACAGCTTCTCTGGGCAACCTGTCCCAGTGCTCCCACCCTCTGTGGGAAGAATTCCTTCCTGATGTCCCATCTCCCTCTTTCTCTTTAAACCCATCACCCCTTGTCCTGTCACTACAAGATCTGTAGCAGAGATCTGTGCCTGGATCGGCCGCTTTCTCAAAGCTAAAATAGCAAATTTTGAAGAGCTGCTGAAGCAAACAAGACCCAAAGGAATGGAACACAGCAGAGAGACCGGCTGGGACCTCGTCGCCCCACGGCGCTCCCATGTGTCAGCACTCCTGCTCTTCTCAATAGTTTACCATGATCTCCAGCAAACCCTTTCACCCACAGGTACCCACACAGTTCACACTGCACGGCCCCAAAGAGCCCCAAAAGACGAGGAGGCATCAGTGTAGAGCAGAAATTTTCCTCTTTGAGGGTGAAGCGTGAACCCACCCACCCTCATCAAAGTCCCTATTGACTCAGTAAAACCCCCATCGCTTGAGCCAGCACTCAGGCTCCTGCACGCAGGGCACAGGCAGCTTTACTGGCCTCTGCCTGTCAGTTCAGCTGCCAGGCTGGGAGCGATACATCCGAGACCATCTGACACATTTCAGCCCCACACCATCCAAAACCAGGCCAGGAAGCACACCACCAGTCTGTAACTGGTGACAGTAAGCGGCTGACGCTGCCCACTCCAGACACGACATTCCAACTCATCCTGGTCTGCATTCAGGGTCCCGTTCATAGATTTAACTCACCAGCATTTCCATCAGAGGCATTTCCACAAGACCATGATCAGGGAGCAGGTCTTTGGTGCCTGCTACACTATCAAGAAGGTTGCTGAAGTGGTGTGGAGCCTCCCAAAATCAACTGCCAGCACCGGCTGCAGCAGGTGGAGATCCCCTCCTCGCCACACAGGCACCAGGAGGGAAGGCAGCAACTCCACAAATCCCCTCCCAGCACTACTGTAAACAGCATGGTACAGCCTCCCTCTCCAAGTGAAAGTGTTGTCTTCACCCGAGGAAAATCAGCCCCTTTGGGGGGCCTGGCCCAAAGCTGAGTGCATTTACTTACCTTTTCCCAGCACCCACACAACCCCGCTGTCTTTCCCTGCCTTTCTAAACATGCAGTTTACCGGTGAACCCCGTACAAACCATCTTTCACAGGAAACCTCACACAACCCATCGTGTTGGTCAAACCCGCTCTGCCGACTCTGTTTACCTCCACCTCATCAGCTCCGAGCGCGGAACAGGAGAGCGTGGGCGACGCCTGACCACTCCTGCCCCACAGACTGCTGCAGGAAGAGGTCAGACCCACACAGGCAGCCTCACCCACGACACAGCACGTCACCCGCTGCGCTCCCCGAACGCATCAGATTTGTCCTAACTGTCCTGCAGGTTTACGTGACACCCCATGAACCAACGTGATGGATCCTAGAACAAGAGCAAAGCAAAGGAGAAGGTGAGGTGAACACTTTCAGCCTCACTGCTGGCGCAGGAGAGGAAAAAACAGGGCAAACACCCTTCCCTCTACATAAACACGCAATCCGGTGTTCCCCTATGTGAAGGATGGTGCATACTTTGGCCCCAAATCAGGCCCTAAGGATTTAAACTGCCCCGGCAGAGCCTGTTGGCACTCACAGCGCTCTGCTTCACAGGTTTCTCGCTCTGAACAAGACTCAGCCTGCCACGCTCGCACGAGGACACAGGGACGATCTCTGGCACGTTTCTGTGGGTCTGACGGGGCAAGGAGCAAGCACAGGTCCTGAGCTAAAGGCGGGGGGGTGCTCCCACCACGACACAGCCCTGCACGGCCCCTTCAAGGCAGGG
>NW_010244609.1:0-332 GCF_000690775.1 Eurypyga helias | reverse complement strand
GCGTCCCCCGCCCCCCTCTCTTGACCATGGCCCTGCCGGCCCTGGAAGGGGTGGGGGGAGAGGCAACCTGTCACAGCGCCATTCCCAATCACACCCACGCGGCGCCCCGCAATGCCCCCCACTCCCAGGGACGGCCTGGGGACACAGGCACACATCAAACGCGATCACACCCCGCTCAGTAACGCGGCACCGCAGGACACGAAGGTGTCCCCACCCCAGGAACACCGCTGGCGTGCCATCGCGCTGCCAGCACCCCACGCCAGACCCCGCTGCACGACAGCCCAGGGTGGCCGACAGCCTGGGGGTGCCCACCCGGCCGCACTCGCACTTGT
>NW_010244608.1:12391-13057 GCF_000690775.1 Eurypyga helias | reverse complement strand
ACGGATGGATGGACGGACGGATGGATGGACGAAGGGATGGATGGACGAAGGGATGGATGGACGGACAGATGGATGGACGAACGGATGGATGGACGGACAGATGGATGGACAAATGGATGGATGGACAGACGGATGGACAGATGCACATCAGGGTGGGTAGGTGCATCCCTGCACCATTAGCTGGGTGGATGGACATGTGGACAGAGAGATGGACGGATGGACAGACGGACAGAGGTGTAGGCATGGGGTCAGACAACAGACCCGCAGGGGCGAGGGCAGCTCGAGGTCCCGGTGGGTGCAGACACACACAGGCTGGTCGGGCAGGGCCACCCACATCAGGGGCTGCCATGGGCTCCCCCCTGGCCGGGGGCTTCTGCTGTGGCTGATCCCCCCGGGGCCAGACCCTCAGGGAGCCCGTGCCGGGGCTACCATGGTCCCAGCGGTGCCACCCACAGCAGAACCCCCGGGGCGGTGGCAGTGTCCCCGCCCTGATCCCTGTCCGCAGGGCTAATCCGCTTTCCCCACGTGGGGACCAGATGGCCCTGCTAAGTGGGTCAGGCAGGAGCAGGGGGACACCGGAGAGCCAGGAGCCCCGTTTTGCTTCCCAATAGCGAAAAGAATTCACAGTCAAGCAAAACAAGGCGTAAGAGCCTGGCGATGATGGAG
>NW_010244608.1:11537-12330 GCF_000690775.1 Eurypyga helias | reverse complement strand
CGGAGCATCCTGTGCCAGCAGGATGGCAGCATCGGGGAGAAGCCGCTCTCACTCTCCTGCCCACACCGCCTGCCCTCGCCCTGCACCAGCCCCGGGATGGGGCTCGAGGACCACGCTGAGGCACCACGGCCAGAGGAGCCTCTGGGGATGTGTCCGGACATGGCGTGGAGCAGGGACTGCCAGAGCCTCTTGTGGAGGGTGGGAAGGGGTTGGGGTGGCTTGTCCGTATGCCGGGGGAATCCCCCAGCCCACAAAAGGCACCAGCTGTCCTGAGCGCACCTGATACCCGCTGTGCCCACTGTCCCATTGTCCCCCGTGGTCCCACTGGCCCTGGCAGCCCTGCTGTCCACAGCACTCTTGCTGACCCCACTGTCCCAGTGGCTGCACTGGTCCCATTGTCCCTGTTGACCCTCCCTGCCCCATACCGCCTTCCCAAACCAGCCTCAGCCTCAGCCCACCGCGTTCCCCAAATTCATCTCCGTGCAGAGCCGGAGGAGCATCACCTCCATCCCAGCCCCCGTCTCGCCATGGGAGCTGAGGCTTTGGTAGCACCAGGGGAGCCAGATTCTGGGGGTCAGTGGTGGCGAGAGGGGTCTGGGGGGGCCTCAAGCCCTGAGCGGGGCATCACCCCCATGTGAGCAGCAGCAGGTCGCCTCCAGCCCATCCTCATCCCAAAGGGCCAGGGTCGGGCTCCGCTGCCACGGGGTTTGGACCCCCCCAGCCCCTCACTGCCAGGGCAGGAGCTGGCAGAGGCGGGGGGGGCGGATCAAAACCGGCCCGGGCCCTACCCCCC